>NC_034199.2:21125656-21243156 GCF_002021735.2 Oncorhynchus kisutch
TACTTAGTGAATTTAAAAAAATACAAATAGTGAAACATTCAAAAAGTTATTATTTTTTAGATAAATATATTCACATCACCAAATAATTTGATTAAAACAAACTGTTTTGCAATGAAGGTCTACAGTAGCCTCAGCAGCACTCTGTAGGAGAGCACCATGGTGTAACGGGAGGTCAGCTAGATTCCGGGCCTCCTCTGGGTACATTGATTTCAATACAAATCCTAGGAGGCTCTTGGTTCTCACCCCCTTCCATAGACTTACACAGTAATAATGACAACTTTGGGAGGACTTCCTCCAACCAATCAGAGCTCTTGCAACATGAACTGACATAATTCTCAATCAAAGGATTAGATAATTAATCTTGTACTGAACACATAAGCTACAGCTAGCTAGCACCGCAGTGCATAAAATGTTGTGAGTAGAGTACTCAAAGAAAGAGAAAGGGAATAGTTGAACAGTTTTGAACAAATTTCTTCAAAAATTAAATGGAAGCAAACGGAACAAAAAATGGATCAACCTACCTGAATTTGCCCAATAGAAACTCTTGTTTTGTTTGCAAAATGGAACATTTGGACTAATGATTGCACACTAGATCACCTAGATGCAGGCAAGAGTGTGCAAGGTGGTACTGAATGTTTCAATGTCTGTCACCTTTATTACTCCAATTTGTCTTGCGACCTGTGCACCTACGTTAAAAACGTTCATTCGTAGGCTAGATTGTAGAAACCTCATGATGGGTAGAGGGAAAATGTGTGTATCATGTAATAACCTAAATCTATCGATGTTACATCGAGCTGGGTGAATGGAATGTAGAAATATAGAAATAAGGCCATGCTCTTTCAAAAATGACAAAATTCCTCCCTAATCTTAAACGGCACCGACCGCCACTGGTGTGTGTGTGAATGTGTGTGTGTGACAGAGAGAGAGAGACTTCACCACGGATACACCCTGCACACCCTAATTGACAAACAAACAAACCAAAACAAAGGCAAAGTCTTCTCACGCTTTGTTGATTTCAAAACAGCTTTCTACTCAATTTGGCATGAGGGTCTGCTATACAAATTGATTGAAAGTGGTGTTGGGGAAAAATATACAACATTATAAAATCCATGTACACAAATTCCATTTTGACAATGTTGCCATAGAGCACACACAAAACTATACATACCTCAGCCTAAACATCAGCACCACATGTAACTTCCACAAAGCTGTGAACAATCTGAGAGAGAAGGAAAGAAGGGCCTTCTATGCCATCAAAAGGAACATAAAATTTGACAAACCAATTAGGATCTGGCTAAAAATACTTGAATCAGTTATGGCTGTGAGGTCTGGGGTCCGCTCACCAACCAAGAATTCACAAAATGGGACAAACATCAAATTGAGACTGCATGCAGAATTATGCAAAAATATCCTCTGTATACAACATAAAACACCAAATAATGCATGCAGAGCAGAATTAGGCAGATACCCACTAATTATCAAAATCCAGAAAAGAGACGTTCAATTCGAAAAGGAAGTGATTCCCAAACCTTCCATAACAAAGCCCTCACCTACAGAGCAAGCTGGTCCTGGGGTTACAGTAGCCTCTGTTCACAAACAGACTCCACAGAGCCCCAGGACAGCAACACAATTAGACAAAAGCACACTGCCCACAAAATGAGGTGGAAACTGAGCTGCACTTCCTAACCTCCTGCCAAATATATGACCATATTAGAGACACATATTTCCCTCAGATTACACAGACCCACAAAGAATTTGAAATCAAATCCAATTTTGATAAACTCCCATATCTACTGGGTGAAATACCACAATGCAATCACAGCAGCAAGATTTGTGACCTGTTGCCACAAGAAAAGGGCAACCAGTGAAGAAAAAACACCATTGTAAATACAACCCATATTTATGCTTATTTATTTCCCCTTTTGCACTTGAACTATTTGCACATCAGAATGTATACAACACTGTATATAGACATAATATGACACTTGAAATGTCTTTATTCTGTAATGTCACTGTTCATTTTTTATTGTTTATTTCACTTTGTTTATGATCTATTTCACTTGTTTTGGCAATGTAAACATATGTTTTCCCATGCCAATAAAGCCCCTTAAATTGAAATTGAATTGAGAGAGCGTTGAAACCGATGGACATGTGTGATAGAACAGTAGAGTCTGTTAGTGCTCAGTATTGAACAGAGTAAGGAGAGTCTGTTAGTGCTCAGTATTGAACAGAGTAAGGAGAGCCTGTTAGTGCTCAGTATTGAACAGAGTAAGGAGAGTCTGTTAGTGCTCAGTATTGAACAGAGTAAGGAGAGTCTGTTAGTGCGTCTAACACACGCACACACACACACACACACACACACACACACACACACACACACACACACACACACACACACACACACACACACACACTCACACACACACACACACTCACACACATCTAGTACCTGTTGTCACTTCTCTCACTCTTTTCCTCTCCCCTCTCTTCTTCATAAACACAGCCCTTTCCCCATAACCCCAGAAGGCAAGTATTCCCTCTCTCTACTCCTCCTTTCACTTCATTATCTCTCCTCTCCTCCCTCTCAGTAACCAAGGACACTGATTCATCCCTTACTCCCCTCCTCTCACAACAACAAGCCTTCCCAGGTGAGCAGTGTGCCGCTATCTCTCCACTCCCTTTCCCCCTCTCTCTGCTCCCTCTCCTCCTCCCTCTCTTCCTCCCTCTTCTTCTGCTCTTTCTCCTCTCGCCTTCCTCTCTGTCTGCTCTCCCTCTATTTCTCCCCATCCTTTCTCTTCATTTCTTTCTCCTGTGCTAGTCTTTTGGCTAGGAAAGGTAGACCATGAACAGCACACTGGAACAGTATTTCAGTAGGCAGGATACAGTCAAACATACTCTGTTCAGCTTCAGCTACCAACAGCAACAGAGATTCCCCCAAAGGCCTGTTACTAGTAGCCTCAGGGCAACCACCACTAAGAGGACAGGAGAAAGTGTAACATGTACCAACACACACATTTGTTCCAGCACTACACACCTGATTTAGCTAGTGCAGAGCAGTGTAGATCAGTGCAGCAGTTATGGTCCCGTAGGCCAGGTGGGAGTATAAAGTCAACCATCTCTTACCCTAGAATATCCTAGACACAGCTGCTACACTCACTCACTTCCTATGACCTGAGTGAGGACAGAAAAACAGTTTGAGAAAAGTCATAGAGACAACATCCACACAGTAAAATAAAACAGGTGTTGTGGAGGTCTATACAGTGGTGGTCTTTCAGTAACCAATGAGAATGCCTTGACAGATATAGGTTGCGAAACCCAACCAGGGCTTGTGAGCCTACATCAAAAAGATTATTCACTGAGACTTGCTTGTCTGTTTGTTGTGTTCGGTAATCTGCTAATCTGCAGTGTTCCATGGTGTGTGTTTGTGGGCATTGAACCATCATTACTGTAGCCTTCTGCTGATCCTCTGTGGGCATTGAACCATCATTACTGTAGCCTTCTGCTGATCCTCTGTGGGCATTGAACCATCATTACTGTAGCCTTCTGCGGATCCTCTGTGGGCATTGAACCATCATTACTGTAGCCTTCTGCTGATCCTCTGTGGGCATTGAACCATCATTACTGTAGCCTTATTTCGGGATCCTCTGTGGGCATTGAACCATCATTACTGTAGCCTTCTGCTGATCCTCTGTGGGCATTGAACCACCATTACTGTAGCCTTCTGCTGATCCTCTGTGGGCATTGAACCATCATTACTGTAGCCTTCTGCTGATCCTCTGTGGGCATTGAACCATCATTACTGTAGCCTTCTGCTGATCCTCTGTGGGCATTGAACCATCATTACTGTAGCCTTCTGCGGATCCTCTGTGGGCATTGAACCATCATTACTGTAGCCTTCTGCTGATCCTCTGTGGTCATTGAACCATCATTACTGTAGCCTTCTGCGGATCCTCTGTGGGCATTGAACCATCATTACTGTAGCCTTCTGCTGATCCTCTGTGGCATTGAACCATCATTACTGTAGCCTTCTGCGGATCCTCTGTGGGCATTGAACCATCATTACTGTAGCCTTCTGCTGATCCTCTGTGGGCATTGAACCATCATTACTGTAGCCTTCTGCTGATCCTCTGTGGGCATTGAACCATCATTACTGTAGCCTTCTGCTGATCCTCTGTGGGCATTGAACCACCATTACTGTAGCCTTCTGCTGATCCTCTGTGGGCATTGAACCATCATTACTGTAGCCTTCTGCTGATCCTCTGTGGGCATTGAACCATCATTACTGTAGCCTTCTGCTGATCCTCTGTGGGCATTGAACCATCATTACTGTAGCCTTCTGCGGATCCTAGTGTGAACACATTTGTTCCCACATTTCTTTCAGATATGCCGACTATGTACACCTTATACAATTAGTAACCCCTAACCCCATTTTGCTTTTTGAAAAATAATATTGAAAAGTATGTGAAACGGTATGTTTTATTTTCTGTCACGACCGATGGGAACATACTGTGCTGTGCCTATAATAAAATTAAGAGATACAGTATTTACCGCTATTCCCAAGCTCCAATATCTATATACCTTATCCAACTTACTCACACATCTAAGCCCAATATCTATATACCTTATCCCACTTACCCACACACCTAAACACAATAACCCACACACCCCAGCCCCAATATCTATACACATCAGCCCACTTATCCACACACCTAAACCCAATGACCCACACACCCCAGCCCCAATATCTATATACCTTATCCCACTTACCCACACACCTAAACACAATAACCCACACACCCCAGCCCCAATATCTATACACATCAGCCCACTTACCCACACACCTAAACCCAATGACCCACACACCCCAGCCCCAATATCTATATACCTTATCCCACTTACCCACACATCTAAACCCAATGACCCACACACCCAGCCCCAATATCTATATACCTTATCCCACTTACCCACACACCTAAACACAATAACCCACACACCCCCAGCCCCAATATCTATACACATCAGCCCACTTACCCACACACCTAAACCCAATGACCCCCACACCCCAGCCCCAATATCTATATGCCTCAGCCCACTTACCCACAAACCTAACCCTAACACCCACATGCCAATATCCTAATATTAATGCAACCAAGTCCTGATACACCCATATACTACCTAGCCTTATGTATTACCCATACAAACACCTCAGCCCTGTTACTTGCCTATCTCAGCCCTGTTACTTGCCTATCTCAGCCCTGTTACTTGCCTATCTCAGCCCTGTTACCCACTTTGCCAAGACCTGTATTCCACCAAGTCATCAACATGTACCTGTATCCAGCTATCCAATGCACGCTCCAACCCTGTTTATTGCATATCTTAGTCCTGTGACCTCTGACCTCTATACTCTAATAATTTCATAGATAAACTCATAGTACAGTGGTATATTACATTTTTCCCATTCTCATTCACTGTTTTTCTACCACAAACGTGTCATCAGAAAGGATTTGAAAGGGCAATAGATGTCTGTTCAAACCCATGACCTATAGGAGCCTGGTACATCTCTACACCCCATTACATAAACCAGGTCAATTCATGGGCATTAAGCTCAAGCCTCAAAATTCATATATACTAGGTCTATACATGCACTTCATCCCTAATATACCCATACAAACCAGGTTACCACCAGAGGCTATATCCAGTACTCTGATAAAACAGGTCTACCGT
The DNA here is from genome assembly GCF_002021735.2 of Oncorhynchus kisutch. NCBI lineage: Eukaryota > Metazoa > Chordata > Actinopteri > Salmoniformes > Salmonidae > Oncorhynchus > Oncorhynchus kisutch. Next base: position 21,131,381 of record NC_034199.2, read on the forward strand.
TGTACCTATACTGAACAGAAATATAAACACAACATGTAAAGTCTTTGTCCCATGTTTCATGAGCTGAAATAAAAGATCCCATTAATGTTCCATCCTCACAAAAAGCTTATTTCTCTCAAATGTTGTGCACAAATGTGTTTACATTCCTCCCTGTTAGTGAACATTTCTCCTTTGCCTAAATAATCCATCCACCTGACAGGTGTGGCATACCAAGAAGCTGATTAAACAGCATGATAATTACACAGGCGCACCTTGTGCTGGGGACAATAAAAGGCCACTGTAGAATGTGCAGTTTTTTCACATAACACAATGCCACAGATGTATCAAGTTTTGAGGGTGCATGCAATTGGCATGCTGACTGCAGGAATGTCCACCAGAGCTGTTGCCAGAGAATTGAATGTTAATTTCTCTACCATAATCCGCCTCCAATGTCGTTTTAGAGAATTTAACAGTATGTCTAACCGGCCTTACAACCGCAGACCATGTGCAACCACACCAGCCCAGGACTTTCACATCCGGCTTCTTCACCTGCGAGATCGTCTGAGACCAGCCACCCGGACAGCTGATGAAACTGTGGGTTTACACAACCGAAGAACTTCTGCTCAAAGTGTCAGAAACCGTCGTCCTCACCAGGAACTTGAACTGACTGCAATTCGGCGTCATAACCGACTTCAGTGAGCAAATGCTAATTTTCGATGGCCCCTGGCAAGCTGGAGAAGTGTGCTCTTCAAGGATGAATTACGGTTTCAACTGTACTGGGCAGATGGCAGACAGATCGTATGGCGTCGTGTGGGCGAGCGATTTGCTGATGTCAACGTTGTGAACAGTGTGCCACATGGTGGCGCTGGGGATATGGTATGGGCAGGTATAAGCTACGGACAACAAACACAATTGCATTTTATCGACTGCAATTTCAATCCACAGAGATACCGTGACCTGAGGCCCATTGTCATGCCATTCATCCGCCGCCATCAACTCACGTTTTAGTATACAACAGCGTGTTCCAGTTCCCGCCAATATCCAGCAACTTCGCACAGCTATTGAAGAGGAGTGGGACAACATTCCAAGGCCACAATCAACAGCCTGATCAACTCTATGTGAAGGAGATGCATGAGGCGTTGCATGAGGCAAATGGTGGTCACAGCAGATACTGACTGCTCCTGTCTTTCTTTTAAAGGTATCTGTGACAAACAGATGCACATCTGTATTCCCAGTCATGTGAAATCCATAGATAAGGCTTAATTAATGTATTTCAATGGACTAATTTCCTTATATGAACTGTAACTCAGTCAAATGCTTGAAATGGTTGCATCTTGTGTTTATATTTTTGCTCGGTGTATTTAGCAAAACTCACATGAACCAGTTTTACCCTTGTGCAAGAGAAACTGAACAATACTATTGAAGTTAAATATGTATTATGTTATTACCAGTGGCGGTGGGGGGGGGGGGTGTTTCAGATGAGGGAGGACAATACATTTCTTTACGAGCATGTTCTTATTACTATTACAGCATATTGGATGACTGTCATTCATATTCCATTCACTCAGTTAATTGTAACATCCAGTGGTGGATTTAGGCATAGGCGACATGAGCAGCCGCCCAGGGCAGCATCTTGCCGGGGGCGGCATGCGGCACCCCCGGCAAGGGGGAATCTATCAAATAGCGCACCTCTAACTTTGTACTGTACTGATGCAATTAGTAATGCAATTAGTTGTGCAATTTAGTTTGTGTGTTTCTTGTTTGAATTGCAATAGTATAAAAATCAGGTTCTCTTCTTTACAAGTGTGTTATTCTATTTGTGTATTGATTTGTGCAATTTAGATTTATTTGTGTGTTTGTTGTTAGCAACAGGGTAATAGTGTAATAATTTGATTCTATTTGTCTTTGTTACTTCTTTTTGATATGTATGAGTCTTATTTTTGTATATATTTTTATATTTATATTGTTTTAAATGCTCCGATTATTTATTTGTGTTGTTCCAAACGTCTGAGTACAAATGACAGTTAGTGCAGAATGGTGCAGCGGGGTTCGCCCAGGGAGCCATACAAGCTAGAACCGCCACTGGTAACATCGATAGATTTAGGCTACTACATGATACTAAAATGTTCCCTATTCCCATCAGGATGCTACAACCTAGCCAATGAATGAACGTTTACAACGTCAAGTGAAATTTGAGTAATCAAGGTGACAGACTTGACACGTTCAATACCGCCTTGCACACTCTTGCCTGCATCTAGATAGCTGATCTACAGTGTAATCATTAGTCCAACAGTTGCAAACAAGAGTTTAGATTGGACAAATACAGATATGTTTAGCGCCGTTTCATTCAGCTTGCTTCCGTTCAGTTTTTTATTTTTCTTCGACGGAATGAATACATCCCTGATCACACGGAAACACAGTTCACTTTCATAGCAGCCACATACATACAGCATGATTCCTTTAATCGTTGTAGAATTCCTACACACTCTCCTCCTCTCACCTTTTCCCTTTGCTTCTGGACTTCAGTGCACAACACATCAGCTGTTTGTGACCAGGCGGAAAAAAAACGCTACAACCCGCTACAACAGTGTACAGCAAGCACTTTAGCAGTTACAACGGTGGGTCCCGGTGGCAATACATTTGTAAACCAAAAGCTTACCTTAACTTGGAAGAGTCCCCGTGTTGGATAGCAATAGCCAGCTAGCTAACATAGCATCCCTCTCATAGCACACACACACACACACCTGTGAGCTATACATGCCTGCCACTACCATTTCCTGTTCCAGATGTTGCATATAGTCTCAAAGAGAAAGTGAGAGAGAGAAAAAGAGTAAACAAGAGAGAGAGAGAGAGAGAGAGAGAGAGAGAGAGAGAGAGAGAGAGAGAGAGAGAGAGAGAGAGAGAGAGTGTGTGAGAGAGAGAGAGAGAGAGAGAGAGAGAGAGAGAGAGAGAGAGAGATGATTCAGTGGATCTAAAACACTAGTCAGGAGTGCACGTATGAAATGGACACACACACAGTTGAGGGGAGGTTGATGTTGGTTGGTGAATCATATCTAAACAATCACAGCTGTTGATGGGAGGGATGCTCATATTCACCCTTTTCTCTCTCTCCCCACCCTACCTTCCTCTGTCCTTCTCTCTATCTCTAGTCCCCATTTTACTGTCCCTCTTTCCACTCATTATCTTTCTTGCTGAAATACTGGTGGTTGTTGTTACTGCATATCCTTGGATATCCTGCAATAATTGGCTGTTGAGACTGTTCTTATTTTCTCTGCTGTGTGTGTGTGTGTGTGTGTGTGTGTGTGTGTGTGTGTGCATGAGTCACTCCACTGTCTGACTGCGTGATCAAGCACTGGCATGGAGAGGTGTGTGTGTGTGTGTGTGTGTGTGTGTGTGTGTGTGTGTGTGTGTGTGTGTGTGTGTGTGTGTGTGTGTGTGTGTGTGTGTGTGTGTGTGTGTGTGTGTGTGAGAGAGTGAGAGAGAGAGAGAGAGAGAGAGAGAGAGAGAGAGAGAGAGAGAGAGAGAGAGAGAGGAGAGAGAGAGAGAGAGAGAGAGAGAGAGAGAGGAGAGAGAGAGAGAGGTGCACCTCTGTCATTGAACACTGTGCTGAAAGTGTGGCTGTAGAATGTGTGCATAATATGCATAATGCATTTCACACATCTCTTAAAACATCAGCAGGGTACAGTAATGGTGACGCAATCCCCCAGACCCACACCATGGTCTCCTGTGGCCCAAACCAACCTCAACCCATCATAACACCTTCAAACAAACAGCATACAGACCAACTATTCTACAACCATCTGTTGCCTATTCAGCGCCCATAGACCGATGTGATCGGTCTATGTAGTACAGTTGTATTTAAATGTCTTCATAGTTCTCTTACCGTTTCTATATTTAGAACAGTGTATGCTTCAAACTAAAGTGAAAACGAAAGGTTGTGGGTTGGCCTGTCAAACGACGGAAATGGGTTTAACTGTCTCTGACCTCAAGACTTCTCAACTTATTTTACATCTCATCGTGACTATTCAAACCATAGAATGTACAAATCAATATAACATTACAAACCATGTGATTTTTTGTTTTGTATTTGCAATACATCCTTAACTAGCTTTGTTGCATTATTCTATATAATTAATTTTGGTTTCACTTTACAGTAAATTGAAATGAGAACGGAAATACAATAGCCTACAAAAAATGTTATTACAAAAGAGTATTCTACATTTCAAGTAAAACACAGAAAGCAAAAAAAACCTATAAGACATTGTATTTCTTGACTATCACATGAACTTGACTGAATAGATAGCCATGTATCTCTTCTCACCTGGAAAGCACATCGAAGCAACAAAGAGACGTTGGAAAGTTTGCCCTTGTCGCGGAGGACTGTAGGCATGTTTGGTCACTGGTCCTCTCCTCGGTCCATCTCACAGAAGACGCACCGTGCGAGCACAAATCGGTACAAATGCCAAACATCCTGTTCTACAGCCAGAGAGCGAGCAGCGTCACCAGCTCAAATGGAGAGTCACGGAGTCGGTGTCGTCTTGGGAGCGAGCGTGCGCTGTGCGTTGGCGTAAGGGAGGATTCGCATGACAGAGCCGACGTGACGCATCCGTTATAGGTTCAGGCACGAAGTTCAAACATCCGCGGGGAGCGCCGCTACCTAGACACTGCACACACTCACATCAATAACCCACACGCACACACGGAAACAATGTGGCACATACTCCTCCCAGCGCGTATCTGAATGGAAGCACAGTGCAGCGCACAATCTCACCATGCACCCAGTGTACAATCTCTGAAAAGTGAAGGGGGTCACTTGCTGTTCAATTATTATTGTTTCACCCTCTCCGCATCCTGCCAGTGAATGCCTGTGCGATCTATCATTACCGCTAATGCACTCTGCTGGGGTCTGGACTGGGACGCAGCGGGTCTGTGTTGTGTAGAGTTGGTGTTGTTCTAATGAAATATGACTCATGTTCCTGCCCCAGATGCCGCGGGCGAGAGAGAGAGAGAGAGAGAGAGAGAGAGAGAGAGAGAGAGAGAGAGAGGAGGAGCGAGTTTAAATGGAAATGGATTAACAACCCTTCTAAAAAAGATACTTTAATTGCACATGTGATCACGTGAGAGTTAGATTTGAAAGTACAAATTCGATTTTCACATGCGAAAATGTAATTTCGCTTGTGATAGTTACGTTTTAAAATGTGAACATTTTTCACAAAAGTATGGGGGGCCTGCAAGGAAAGGGGGGAGAGAGATGAGACTGAGGAAGGAGAGAGAGAAAAATAGTTTTTTATCTCCCAGGAGAAGTGGAGGGCATAGACCAGTCAACATCTGGCAGATCAAGCGATTGAGTATCTCAGCAGCTTTACTAACTTTTAAAAGGTGAAATACAGTAGTTAGTCTACGTGTGCTATGTTTTTGTAAACCGTCTAGTGCGAGAGAAGACCCTGGAGAAAAACGCACGGATCTGTAATTGCGTGGTTTCAGCCAACAGTTGAGCACCTCGTTGTTTTATTTGGGTGTTTCTATCACGACTCAAGGCGAGACCCAAATGCAGACACAGGAGGCAGATGGTTGAAGTCTTACAATATTTATGAATCCAATAGGGGAAGAGAATGGTCGTGGAAAGGGAAAAGTGTCAAACCCAGTTCAGAGTTCAAAAGGTACCGAAGGGCAGGCAGCATCAAGGTCAGGCCAGGCAGGATGATCAGGCAGGCGGGAAAAGAAGTCCAGAGTCAGGCAGGGGGTCAAAATCAGGAAGACTAGCAAAAAGAGAATAGCAAAAGGAGTATGGGGGAAAACACGCTGGTTGACTTGACTAATGTAACGGATGTGAAACGGCTAGCTTAGTTAGCGGTGTGCGCTAAATAGCGTTTCAATCGGCGACGTCACTTGCTCTGAGACCTTGAAGTAGTCGTTCCCCTTGCTCTGCAAGAGCCACGTCTTTTGTGGAGCGATGGGTAACGATGCTTCGTGGGTGACTGTTGTTGATGTGTGCAGAGGGTCCCTGGTTCGCGCCCGGGTATGGGCGAGGGGACGGTCTAAAGTTATACTGTTATACTAACATACAAGACACAGAGAGACAGGAAACACAGCGATAAATACACTGGGGAAAACAAACCACACCTGGAGGAGGTGGAGACAATAACGAGGACAGGTGAAACTGATCAGGTTGTGACAGCTTCTGATGTTGGTACCATCATATAAATATAAATCCCATTCTAGTTTTGTGCATGGTACCACCAGTGCCATGTATTTAGACCTAGCTATATATGGCTCTGTGTACTGATATATAGGGTACAATATTAGAGATTCGAATTATGGCACCATGCATTATCATGGACATAAACTGGGTGAATCAATGCTGTTTCCATTCTGTATTGGATTTTCACACACAAAAAAAATGACATTTAATTTACGGTAGTTGACAACTTATCATACATCAATCGAACTGATACCCAGTGATGACACACATTGCATACGCTCCAAAGCCATTATTGCGCAGTCAGAGCGCACTGCCTGGCCTGCGAACGCCCAGGACAAAAACAAACAGTAGGATAGCGTAACGCACCACCTATCAAACTTTTTCAGCATAGCCATATTGAAAACAATATTTTGATTTGTTTTTCAGCCATGCAGCGAAAATCTCGGAGGAAGAATGAACAGGTAGGCTAGCCTAAACAATGCTGTAAGGCGCCAGGCTATAATATAGGCCAATAAGATCATCAGATGATACAACTGGACACTCATTTCCTGCTAGGTTAAAATGACTTTTAGAAATATGATTGGAATTTGTAAAATACAGTATATTATGGGCAAATCTATGCCATGACTATATACATTAGTGAGAGGGATTCCTGTAATATAGCCTACACCTATGGTATTTGCAGGGCAAAGTGATGGACACTAAACAGCCACCTGTAAGTCTGAACAAGTTTAAGTATGACTCATTACATTCAACGTAAAAGTAATAACTACTACAGCATGCATTGTAGAATAGTTTGTTGGTAGACTATATTGATAAACACCAGGACAGTGTAGGCCTACTAAAATGTCATTTGATTGTCACTTCAATGAGAGAATGGAGAATAAGTGCAATTACATATAGCTCAACGAAGTACTTGATCTTTGGACAATGCCACCATGTTAGGACAATAGAAAGAACAGTGTCTGAACTTGCCATCTATTATTTTCCCAGAGAGCAGCACAGTGCACAGTCAGGCTGAGCAAAACATGTAGTATCTGCAACCAAGGACAGAAAGCTATTAACTACTGAACCGTGTCTGTCTCCGCAGGTCTCTAACGTTGTGTGGGTTAAATACGCCCCCCTGGCCAAGGCAGAGGTGAGGACAGAGCAGGCTGTTTCTGATGCTACTCCAACGGCTGAAAAAAAGTCGAGGTTTGAGCGTCTGAAGGAAAGGATGGAAGAAGAGAGGAGAGCTGAGCATGAGCACTTGATAAAAAACATTCAGGAGTTGGAGATGAGCGTAGAGTGGGAGCAGAATAAATATGCAGTCCAAGAGAAAGCTCTAAAGGAGATGACCAGAGGGAATGAGAGGGCAGAGGCAGAAAAAACTGCCCTCCAGGAGATCATTCAAAGACTGGTGAAGAAACAGGTGAGGACAGAGGACGCCTGGGGAAAAGAGCAGGAAGACTGGAACAAGGCCAAAGCCAGGTTTTCAGACCAGTGGTCAAAACTGGAGACGCTTTGGAAGAGGGAGAAATCTGCTCTAATAGATGAAGCAGAGAGCTTTCAAAAGATAATAAAGGATCTCCAGTGTGCCTCGAAAACAACAGAGGCAGAAATCAAGATGGCAGAGACAGAGAAAACTGCACTCCAGGAGACCATTCAGAGACTGGTAGTGAAAATTGTCCAGACCGAGAAAGCCTGGGGAAATGAGCAGAGCGACTGGGCCAAGGACAAGGCCAGGTTATCAGACCAGATGCAGGCGATGGAGATTGTTTGGAGCTTAAGAGAAGATGGATGGACCAAACAGATGCGACACATGGAAGCGGAGATAGCCCAGAAGAAGATTCTGAAGGAAAAAGAGGCACAGGTAGGTCAGGCTGTGCATATTTTTAAAATGTTAATAATTCAATTGATAATGCAGAATCGTTGGTTTGGTAAAGAATAGCCTAAGCCAAATCATGAATGTAGAGGTTGAAGAGTTATAACACTCTATCCCTTTTCCAGGTGCACAGCAACAGTGCATGCCACATTGGAATAAGAGGCTACTTGAAGAATATAACCAAAAAGTGGAGAGAGAAAAAGGAGAGGGTGAAGGAAGACAAATATGGCCTCCCTGCCCTGATAAGACCAAATGTCTAAATAAGAAAGGAGTCGGGAGGGATTATACAGAGTTTCTATTTATTTGAATTTAATGAACAACATTAGTAAGGCAATTTGTGTTATTGGTGGTTCATTATTCCTTGAGTTATTTTCCTTCTACAGTATAAGTGTTGCTTTTGATGGCAAAGTGTCCTGCTCAGCCATTGAGACAGACAGACAGGTGCCACTGATCACATCTATAAACTAATAACAACTAACCTATGTCAGAAACACAGATACTATATTTGCTTATTCGGCTCTCATTCATTTGAGTATTTTCACTCAGATGTTCACTCCGAGAGAATCACAGGAGGTTGGTGGCACCTTAATTGGGGAGGACGGGCTCATGGTAGTGGATGGAGTGGAATAAGTGGAATGGAATCAAATAACTCAAATAGGTGGTTTCCATGTGTTTGACACCATTCCATTTGCTCCATTCCAGACATTATTATGAGCCGTCCTCCCCTCACCAGCCTCCACTGGATTACAAAGGGTGTCACGAACTGCAATTGCAAAGGGATTCAACATTGTTGGGGAAATTATGACACTAGGAAAAAGACAGAATTGACCTGAACAGTCTGGTAAAAAACGTCAAACACTGACAGAAATAATGCATGTGTGTTTATATGTGTAAGAAACATACATATGTGTATAATATAGTATATGTGCATATAATTTGTGTTTCTAGTAAAGTATAGTCGTATAGTAATACATTATAGCAGTATAGTAGTACAGTACAGTGTAGTATAATAGTATAGTAGTATAGTATAGTAATATAGTATAACACAGTATAGAAATACATATACCATTTGCTTATAACCAGTGGTTAAAGGGAAACTCCTGCTCTACAATGAGGAGGAAGCCACTAGCTTCACCGGGATGTGTCTCGCCTCTCCTGGTTCAATGTGGTTGAGTTTTGGTTGAACCCCTCAGAGACTGCACTGCTAATATACCCATGGTGACCTGTTTACGGTTATCAGACCATGGGCAGGCCCTGGTGTTTGTGTGTGTGTGGTGTGGTATGTGTGTGTGTGTGTCTGTGTGTGCATGCGTGCGTATGTCTTATGTCGTATGTCGTATGGTCCAGGTGTGGCTTCTCTGTTCCCTGTGAACATGGAGGATGACAGAGAGGTCAAGTAGACCCTTTCACTGGGTGAGATATAGCACTATGGGAAAGAGGAGGAGGTGGCAGTGTGTGTGTGCGTGTATGCACATGTGTGTGTGTATTTATGTGTGTATATCAGAGGCTCGTACTGTACGTTATTAAGTTAGTATCTCTCCAACACAGTAGCAATGAAGCACAGGCAACTGTCTGCATTATGTTAAATCATGTGGAAGTTGGTTATAAAATAGTAAAAGTAATCAATAAAGAGCTGTTTACATATTCTTCTTCTTCCAGAGAGGCGAGATAACAGGAGGGGGAGATAAAGAGAGGGCGAGATAAAGAGAGGGGAGATAAAGAGAGGGGGAGATAACAGGAGGGGTAGATAAAGAGAGGGCGAGATAAAGAGAGGGGAGATAAAGAGAGGGGGAGATAAAGAGAGGGCGAGATAAAGAGAGGGGGAGATAAAGGGAGGGGGAGATAACAGGGGGGGAGATAAAGAGAGGGGGAGATAAAGAGAAGGGGGGAAATAAAGAGAGGGGAGATAAAGAGAGGGGGAGATAAAGAGAGGGGAGATAAAGAGAGGGGGAGATAAAGAGAGGGGAGATAAAGAGAGGGGGAGATAAAGAGAGGGGAGATAAAGAGAGGGGGAGATAAAGGGAGAGGGAGATAAAGAGAGTGGAGATAAAGAGAGGGCGAGATAAAGAGAGGGCGAGATAAAGAGAGGGCGAGATAAAGAGAGGGGGAGATAAAGAGAGGGCGAGATAAAGAGAGGGGGAGATAAAGAGAGGGGGAGATAAAGAGAGGGGGAGATAAAGGGAGGGGGAGATAAAGAGAGGGGGAGATAAAGGGAGGGGGAGATAAAGAGAGTGGAGATAAAGAGAGGGGGAGATAAAGAGAGGGGGAGATAAAGAGAGGGCGAGATAAAGAGAGGGGGAGATAAAGAGAGGGGGAGTTAAAGAGAGGGCGAGATAAAGAGAGGGCGAGATAAAGAGAGGGGGAGATAAAGAGAGGGCGAGAAAGAGAGGGAGAGAAAGAGAGGGAGAGATAAAGTGAGGGGAGATAAAGAGAGGGGGAGATAAAGAGAGGGGGAGATAAAGGGAGGGGGAGATAAAGAGAGGGGGAGATAAAGGGAGGGGGAGATAAAGAGAGTGGAGATAAAGAGAGGGGGAGATAAAGGGAGGGGGAGATAAAGAGAGGGTGAGATAAAGAGAGGGGGAAATAAAAGGATGGGGAGATAAAGAGAGGGGGAGATAATGAGAGCGGAGAGAAAGAACACACACTATTATTGCTCTCTCTCTCTCTCTCTCTCTCTCTCTCATTTACTCTCTCTTTCACTCTCTCTCACACACACACATACTTGAGCCGTGACAGGATCATTAGTAACAGGCCGTATGGTGTTTCAGTGTGTGACATGTTAGTAGCTCATATTTATGTTGCTGAGTGTCTGTTCTTTCCTCCTGGTCTGCCCACAGCAGGTGTTCCAGATGTTACTGAAGCTCTTCTCTCAGCTCTCATTTCGTCTCTCTCTCTCTCTCTCTCTCTGTTCTCTTCTGTTTCCCCTAGTACTAATGAGACCTCCCCTGATGTGAATTCTGCTGGTCCTTTATGAACTGGCCATGAACACACACTCTTATTACTGTCTCTCTCTCTCTTTCACACACACACACACACACACACACACACACACACACACACACACACACACACACACACACACACACACACACACACACACACACACACACACACACACACACACTGTCATGAGACCTGACTGTTTCCCTTCCCTCCCGTCCACATACAGGAGCTTTAATAACATGTTATACCACTGGAATACTTACAATGTTCAAATTCAACAATAAAATGCTGTAAATAAAGTCAATAAAATATTATAAAAGGTTTTTTTTAGAGAGAGCAGTGTGGAAAATGTAATAGGCAAAGAGGAAATTACAGAAGTGGAGGATAGGGAGTGAGAAGACATGGAGGGAAAGAAAGAGAGGATGTTAGAGAGATGTCAATAGAGAGAGAGAGACCTGGGGCAGTCTCCACAGTAACAGGCTGGTGGTGACAGGACCTTAGAGGCTCTGGTGTGTCCCTCAACAATGCCTGTTTAGACACCATGATAAACACCTGGGCCTCAGGAGTCCAACCTCCTAACCACACACAGTGCTCCAGAGAGATGACAGACTAGGACAGCTTCCAGCGGTATCCATGGAGACCCTCAGGGATTCCAGATTCCTCCAGGTAGGTGATCGGTCATGAGCGTTAGAGAGAGATAGACAGAGAGAGAAAGAGGGACAGACAGTTAAATAAAGGTTAAATAAATCAAATAAATAAAAAAATTGCGCAGAGAGGCTAAGGAGCACCACCGTGTGGACAATATGTGAACTAAAGGAGAGTCCAACCACTGCTCTCCAACTAGGCTAATGGGATAGGAGATTCTGACAATGGCTTTAGCTTAGTAGACAGGTACAATGGGACATTCAGAATACATTTATCCATTCTTAATTCACCGATATTAATAGTCTTCATGGGGAATTGTTTTGTAAATCGTCAAAATGGTCCCATGTAAAGGGTCACAACTTCGATACTGCTGGTTAGTTCCATTGGGATATGAATCCAGCCTAACTAGTCCTCCTACATCAGACACCGACGATAAGACCCGTCTAAAAGCATCAGTCAAGTTGCAGGTGACATACATTGTAAGCTATCGACTTTGCTTTCTCCTTCCCTCTCCAAAACACATATACAGTGTGATAAAGGGATTATGCTGCTGCTATGCAAAGCCATGCCGAGCTATTCAGACAAAAATGTCCCCGCCAACAACTGGTTGGACTAGCTTCTGTCCTTGTTGCTGTGATGTCATCTGCTGTCGGATGAGTGGCTGGGCTGGCGGCAGCGATGCGCATATGCAGTCTGCTGCTCGAGCGCTTCACAGTGAACTGCATCTGACAGCTTGCCAGGTTGGAGCAGGAGAAAAAAACACCACACACAAGAGAGTAAACGACCGGTGGAACAGACCCGCTGTAATTTTCACAAACCGAGCATCATCCAAATCCACCCGGTAGAGACAATAAAGAAAAGAAAGGAGGGATCTTTCGCGGTTACAGTCCTCCCACAAAGCTCGCATGTATGGAAGGATAATGTTTTTGTTTTAACGCCCCAGATGATTGCGTACCAGGGGTAGCTATTGAAATACGCAAAAACCTGCCGCTTCGTTGGATTTTCCTCCGAGACTGAGGCCATGAATTCCGCGGAGCAGACGGTCACTTGGCTGATCACACTCGGCGTGCTGGAGTCGCCGAAAAAGACTATATCGGATCCAGAGGCATTTTTACAGACCTCCCTCAAAGATGGGGTGGTCTTGTGCAGACTGCTGGAGCGGCTGAGCCCGGGCTCCATGGACAAAGTAAGGACAGAACTGCCGCTTGTCTTCCCCTCTTGCCGCCAGCTTCATCGGCCCGTCTATGCGGCAAGAACCGTGACATAAAGCGGTTTATCTCGCTTCTCGTGGCCCGCTGGCCCATTAAGAGATTAATTTGTAGGTCACGAGAGCGTAGGTTATTGTTCCTAAAAACAGCTACAAATGGTTGCACATATGTCAGTAGGCCTACACTCAAGCGTGTGATAGGTTTAAACAGACAGACAGACCAGACCGTTCGCTGTGGCAGACGCGAGTCACGACGATCTATTCTGTGCGCAATTATTAGCAGCCTTTGTATATTCTTAAACCAAGACAAACGACGAGACGCATTTTGTGTTGTTGTCAAACAAACTCTTAAATGTATGAGCTCTATGGTTTGGAATTGTGTAGTCAATGGATTTTCGTTTTTCCTGGAGACAGGCAACAGAAAAGGCCACATATAGCAGATGCAGATGCGTGGTGAGATTGGAATCCAAAGCGCATTACGCGGTAGTACGTGAATGCACAGGATCTATCGGCCTATAGCCTATGGTTTATATGTAGCCTATGTTTGACACATAATCCGGATCACCAGCTAGTGGGGATGTATGAGGGTACACCACAAGAGTGGGCCGCCATTGACCGCAAAAGCTCACAGATAAGAGAGAGAGAGAGAGACAGAGACCCTCTCCACATTTAAAGCAACAGTGCGGTATTTGTAATGTATGTCTGTCAACATCAAAACCCCCAGTCACTTTAGCCTTGTTATATATTTTGTACCCCAAATCCTGTGTGGTTTCAGACAGCTTGGGCGTTCCCTGGCGTTCTTAATCTTAAATGCCTCTCTGACAACAAACTAGCCTAGTGCTGGAAGAGAGATACACGTCCATCACCTTACAGGAGAACATCACTTATAGCCTAATCTAACCAGGGTTCTGACCAACCGTTGATTCTGTTCTTATGGTCTGATAGAGTAGGCTATTGAAATCTGCCCATGGTGACCACCTGATGAGTTACTGGCCACAAGTAGAAAGGAGGAGGAAGCGTGATATCTCAGTGTTCTGTAGTGTTCTGTAGTCTAAGAAAATACCGAACAGTAGCACGTAGCAAGTCTTCCCTCTAGGAAAAATGAAGTTATTATTTTATTATGTTCTATATCCTATTATATTCTAACTGCATGGGCTAGACTGATAGGCTACAGGCCATTTAACTGGTAATTACTCTGGTATAGTATCTATATGTCCAGCCTCAACCAGCGTCCAATGTGTATCTATTGTTGTATATCTCATGGGCAATTCATTTAGACTATGGTTATAGACTGGTAATAAAGGGTGTTTCGTCAGATCTCTCCTTCTAGATTCAGAGGCCGTGTTACACCCATTCACATTGGCATTGTGCTTAGTGTCACTTATTTATTTATTTATTTCCCACCCGTTCTTTGATATCGTTTCTGTTTTGACCAATTTTATCCATCCCGCCTCTCTGTTCAGAGGAGTTGTTTAGCGTCCTCCCCTCAATGCTGCTGTGTTGTTTCTCACAGCTCCCATTCGCCAACGTCATTTCCCTCAATCCAATGCCTACTTCCCTGCTAGAGAATCTGTGGCTGTATTGTAGAAGCAAGCCAAGGAGAGGGAATGCTGGCTTCTACTCTGAATCAAAACGCGCATAAGACTTCCAAGTAGCTAGGCTATGGGGGAAAAAATCATTTTGATCGAAATTCGTGTTTCTCATAGGCATTTTTGTTATCCCAGATCTACCAAGAACCGAAGAACGACGGCGAGTGCTTGAGCAACATAAAGGAGTTTCTCAAAGGCTGCACTTCGTTTCGCGTAGAGGTAAGTTCTCCATAAAATAACCCCACAAACACTCCAAACATGCATCCAACATTTAATAAGAAAGATAAAGAACCTACGTAAACTCTTACACATTTCCAATGTGACACAATAAACAATGGGGCCACGAAGTGGACGGAGGGATAGGCCTACTGGCAGTAGGAGGAGGCTGGACTCCGAGCCGAGAACAATCACCCATCGCCGGGTGTGAGGCTGCCTTGTTTGTCGCCTGCACTGAAAATGGCACATCCACAATCGCAACATTGTAACAGTCACGCTGCAATTATTTGGTGCAGTCGTTTAAAAACTGTAACAATGTAACATTATCTTGTAGGCTCCAAGTGCAGATAGCTAGTTAAACTATACACTTTGTTAAACGGTCTGGCCCAGGTTATCAGACGGATGCTTTTCCATTATGGAAGTCGTCGTCTTTCTTCGCTAGCCCCCATAGCCTACGTGCATGACGTTGCGCTTGTGTCCCCCATTCCAGATTTGGAAACACCAGCTAGTTATCCAGATACCCGCAAGCGAGAATTAGGCTACACTTGGTCAATGAATCCACCCAGAGTTGTCAGAAGGTGTAGTCGTCTTTTTATTGGGATGTTTTGGTATTTTCTCATACAGCAGCAGCCAATGCTGTCTGTGTCAACTGCTATATCAAAGACTTTGACAATTATTTTTGATTTATTTCACCTTTATTTAACCAGGTAGGCTAGTTGAGAACAAGTTCTCATTTGAAACTGCGACCTGGCCAATATAAAGCATAGCAGTGTGAACAGACAACACAGAGTTACACATGGAATAAACATAACATACAGTCAATAATACAGTAGAACAAAAGAAAACAAAAAGTCTATATACAGTGAGTGCAAATGAGGTAAGGAAATTAATAGGCCATGGTGGCGAAGTAATTACAATATAGCAATTAAACACTGGAATGGTAGATCGGCAGACGATGAATGTGCAGGTAGAGATACTGAGGTGCAAAGGAGCAAAATAAATAAATAAATACCAGTATGGGGATGAGGTAGGTAGATAGATGGGCTGTTTACAGATAGGCTAAGTACAGGTGCAGTGATCTGTAAAATGCTCTGGTGCTTAAAGATAGTGAGGGAGATGTGAGTCTCTAGCTTCAGAGATTTTTGCAATTAGTTCCAGTCATGGGCAGCAGAGAACTGGAAGGAAAGACGACCAAAGGAAGAATTGGCTTTGGGGGTGACCAGCGAGATATACCTGCTGGAGCGCGTGCTACAAATAATAATGAATACGAATAATGATTAGGGTGAACAGTCAGATTCTAGATCTGTGGTTAGAGGGCAATGGCTATCACACACAGACACACAGAGCGAGAGAGAGAGAGAGTTTGGTACTGTGTCAGTGCATAGAGGAGTCATTGAACCCACCCAGTCTGGACAATACAGCTCACTGTTCGATCTTCACTATTGACTTTCCTCACAGTCTGCAGGAGAGAAGGAGATGGGAGAGAAGTAGAGACCGAGAGAGAGAGAGAGAGAGAGAGAGAGAGAGGGCACTGTAGAATAAAGGGGTCTGAATATGATTTTGTTAATGACTTATTGTGCTTGGTGTTGAATGTTGAACACACAGCCTTCTCTTCTTGGATAAGAATTTCATAAATCAAATCAAATGTTGTTTGTCACATGCTTAGTAAACAACAAGTGTAGACTAAAAGTGAAATTCTTTCTTTTGGTCCCTTCCCAACAATGCAGAGAGAAAAAAATAGAAAACGAATAACACAAGGAATAAATACACAATGATTAACCATCACTTGGCTATATAGACAGGGTACCAGTACCTACTAGTGCTGAGTAGGTGTTATTGGTTTGAAAAAGCCTTTATTTGAATAGGCATATCACAGACGCATTATGACAACACTTATGTTGAGACAGAATAACATTGTAATAGAGATGCTAAACATCTCGACCAGCCTGGTCCGGGGGACCCAAAGTGGTGCACAGTTTAGTTTTTTGCCCTAGCACCATGATGCTATTCATCAAAGTCTTGATGAGTTGCTTAGTTGAATCAGGTGTCTGGGAGCTGGAGAAAAAACTCAAATGTGTACCCGTTTGGATCCCCAGGACCAGGCTTGGAAAACACTGGTGTAGTAAATTAATGTTTGAGTTTGGACTGATTCCAATCTCTGCGACGTGGACTGCTCGTCTCCCTCTCTCCGAGTCATGGGGTGTTTTTGGGATAACTAAGCTTCCCAGGTGTGCAGATAGACAGACCTTGAAATCCTCACAGCAGCCCTCCATGCCCCTCATACCGTAAACCTGCTTCCCTATAAGCTGCTTTGGGGAGGAGAGGAGAGCGAGCCGTGTGTTTGTGTAACATACAGGGAGCTGGATTATAACAGTGTAGGACATGGCCAGACATCATAGACCCTCTCCAGACCCCAAATTACTGCTGGCTCACAGAACAGCTAGCTGCATTGGGCAGCAGATTAGGGGTGTGTGTGCGTGTGTACGTACCCACACGTTGGTCTGCCAGCACTTTTTAAGCCCCGACCTGCTTCTGATGGGTGTGTGTTTGGCAGATGATTGTATACTGTTTGGTATGTGTGCGTGTTTATGTTGTTTTCTTGGGATTATTCTATGGGCAATTCCACAGTAACAGTGATGCTGAGATTTGTCATTTTAAAATGTATGCCAAACAAAAAACACTGATTGCTAAACAAACCACACAACTATGCACAATGACTACTTAACATTTTCCACAGAAACCCTTTCAAAAACACATTTACATGACAAACAGTGCTGAGGCAATATTTGTTAACAGAATGACTATCAGCACAAACTGTCATTCTGTTACCAAACTTTGCATCTTCACTCTTCTTCAAGTAAATGTGTTTTTTGTTGTTGTCTTCAGACTGTTTGGAGCCATGTCACACACTCTGTGCAGCAGTTAGCTGACCCTTCACCCCTGACCTGTTGACAACAGGAAGTGACCCTAAGAGTTTCCACACTCCTTGTAGTCATCGATCCAGTTTAGATTACTTTTGAAATGCACCCTTCCTCCCTCCATTGGAGTGGCCACTGATCTGATATTCTGGATAAGTTAAAGCCATATAGCGGCACTCCTGATTTCACCTACCGCATCTATCATGTCAGGGCTGGGGTGGAAGGGCCACAGTGAAACCAGTCCTTGTACGCTCAGCTCTGGTTAAGCCCTAATGATTGAAACATTGTGTCAATAAACCACATTGGAGCAAATTGTGAGGTGTGTCACTTTCATGTTTTTCTGCACATATTATTTGACATCCAAAACCTTCACACAATCATTAAATGTTTGTATGTAATATGTACCTCTATGGGACTGGAACTCTGGAAATAGCACAGTGCAGGCCATGCACGCACACACACACTCACACACACACACACACACACACACACACACACACACACACAGGGCATAGACTGTCTGGAATCAGAGCGGAAGATAAAAGGGAGCCACATCTCAGTCACTCCCCCTCAGTGGTCCGACAATAACCACTGCACAGAGAGGGAGAGATGGATGGGGAGGGGAGGAGGGAGGGGAGGGAGAGATGGATGAGAAAGGGGGGAGGGAGAGATGGAGGAGGAGGAAGGGGGAGATGGAGATTGAGAGATGGATGGGGAGGGAGGGAGAGATGGAGGGGGGAGGGAGGGAGGGAGAGATGGAGAGATAGATGGAGGGGGAGGGAGGGAGAGATGGAGGGGGAGGGAGGGAGAGATGGAGGGGGAGGGAGGGAGAGATAGAAGGGGAGGGAGAGATGGAGGGGGAGGGAGTGAGAGATGGAGGAGGAGGGAGAGAGGGAGGGGGAGGGAGGGAGATGAATGGGGGAGGGATAGATGGATGGTGGGGGAGGAGGGAGGGGAGGGAGATGGATGGGGGGAGGGGAGGAGGGAGAGATGGATGAGAGAGGGGGGAGGGAGAGATGGAGGAAGGGGGAGATGGAGATTGAGAGATGGATGGGGAGGGAGGGAGGGAGAGATGGAGGGGGGGAGGGAGGGAGAGATGGATGGAGGGGGAGGGGGGGAGGGGGAGGGAGGGAGAGATAGAAGGGGAGGGAGAGATGGAGGGGGAGGAGTGAGAGATGGAGGAGGAGGGAGTGAGAGATGGAGGAGGAGGGAGGGAGAGATAGAAGGGGAGGGAGAGATAGAAGGGGAGGGAGAGATGGAGGGGGAGGGAGTGAGAGATGGAGGAGGAGGGAGTGAGAGATGGAGGAGGAGGGAGGGAGAGATAGAAGGGGAGGGAGAGATAGAAGGGGAGGGAGAGATGGAGGGGGAGGGAGTGAGAGATGGAGGGGGAGGGAGTGAGAGATGGAGGAGGAGGGAGTGAGAGATGGAGGAGGAGGGAGTGAGAGATGGAGGAGGGAGTGAGAGATAGAAGGGGAGGGAGAGATGGAGGGGGAGGGAGGGAGAGATAGAAGGGGAGGGAGAGATGGAGAGAGTGACGTACATTAACAGACATTTTACAGGGAGAGAATGAAACTACATTAATTCACCTCACAAGCACATTAACTCCAAACGATCTACTCTACTCCAGTCTACTCTACTCCAGTCAACTACCTCTTCTTGTGCTGCACAGGACATTTTTGCTCATCTGATGTTTTCCACAAGCCACTTGGTTTACAGTAGTTTGTGAAGCTGTCTGTATGCTACTGTGCTAGTGAAAATGAGTTGTATTGATTGGCAGTGGCTGGCATTGTGATGACCCAGCTCCAGTCCTATCCAATTGACTAGTGATTTTTTTCCCCCCATGACTTTTTGGCATGTCTCCCCGTATTCTAGTTTTGGCACTAACACAGTGTCACACACAGGAATGATGTGCATACATGCAAGCACACACACTTGCACACAAACATACACCAGTGGTGGCTGTTGGGAGGAGCTATAGGAGGACAGGCTCAATGTAATAGCTGGAATGGAATAAATGGAATTGTATCAAACACATGCAAACCACATATTTGACTCCGTTCCATGAATTCCATTCCAGCATTATAATGAGCCCGTCCTCCTACAGATCCTCTCACCAGCCTCCACTGATACACACACACACACTGACCCATCTTTTTCTCGTCTCCCACAGCTGTTTGAGCCCAGTGATCTGCTCCTAGGACTGAACTTCTCCAAGATACTCAGCAGTCTGGTGGCTCTCAACAAAGTGACTGCAGGTTAGTAGAAAGTGTGTGTTTGTGTGCATGTGCACAGCCCATGTGAGTATGTGTGTTCAGTATAACTATTCTATTGTGTGTATAAATACAGTGTATTGTGTGTTTATAAATACAGTGTATTGTGTGTGTATAAATACAATGTATTGTGTGTGTGTGTGTATATACAGTGTATTATGTGTGTATAAATACAGTGTATTGTGTGTGTATATACAGTGTATTGTGTGTGTATAAATACAATGTATTGTGTGTGTGTGTGTATATACAGTGTATTATGTGTGTATAAATACAGTGTATTGTGTGTGTGTAAATACAGTGCTTTCAGAAAGTATTCAGACCCCTTGACTTTTCCACATTTTGTTACATTTCAGCCTTATTCTAAAATGGATGACATTACCCCCCCCCCCCTCATCAATCTACACACAATACCCCATAATGACAAAGCAAAAACCGTTTTTTAGAATTTTTTGCAAATAAAAAAATTAAATAATAATGAAATCGTATTTACATAAGTATTCAGACCCTTTACTCAGTACTTTGTTGAAGCACCTTTGGCAGCGATTACAGCCTCAAGTCATCTTGGATATGATGCTACAAGCTTGGCACACCTGTATTTGGGGAGTTTCCTCCCATTCTTCTCTGCAGATCCTCTCAAGCTCTGTCAGGTTGGATATGTAGTGTCGCGGCACAGCTATTTTTAGGTCTCTCCAGAGATGTTCGACCGGGTTCAAGTCCGGGCTCTGGCTGGGCCGCTCAAGGACATTCAGAGGCTTGTCTCGAAGCCACTCTTGGCTGTGTGCTCAGGGTCGTTGTCCTGTTGGAAGGTAAAGCCTCACCCAAGTCGGAGGTCCGCAGTGCTCTGGAGCAGGTTTTCATCAAGTATCTCTCTGTACTTTGCTTCCGTTCATCTTTCCCTCGATCCTGACTAGTCTCCCAAGTTCCTGCCACTGAAAAACATCTCCACAGCATGATGCTGCCAACACTATGCTTCACCATAGTGATGGTACCAGGTTTCCTCCAGACATGATGCTTGGCATTCAGGCCATTCTTGGTTTCATCAGACCAGAAAATCTTGTTTCTAATTGTCTGTCCTTTAGGTGCCTTTTGGCAAACTCAAAGCAGGCTGTCATTTGCCTTTTACTGAGGAGGGGCTTCCGTCTGGCCACTACCATAAAGGCTTGATTGGTAGAGTGCTGCAGAGATGGTTGTCCTTCTGGAAGGTTCTCCCATCTCCACAGAGGAACTCCGGAGTTCTGTCAGAGTGATCATCGGATTGTTGGTCACCTCCCTGACCAAGGCCCTTCTCCACCGATTGCTCAGTTTGGCCGGGCGGCCAGCTCTTGGAAGAGTCTTGGTGGTTCCAAATTTCTTCCATTTAAGAATGATGGAGGCCAGTGTGTTCTTGGTGACCTTCATTGCTGCATAATTTTTTCTGTGCCTTGACACAATCCAGTCTCTGAGCTCTATGAACAATTCCTTCGACCGTATGACTTGGTTTTTGCTCTGACATGCAATGTCAATTGTGGGACCTCATATAGACAGGTGTGTGCCTTTCCAAATCATGTCCAATCAATTGAATTTACCACAGGTGTACTCCAATCAAGTTGTAGAAACATCTCAAGGATGATCAATGGAAACAGGATGCACCTGAACTCAAATGAGAGTCTCATAGCAAAGGGTCTGAATACTTATGTAAATAAGGTATTTTAGTTTTTATTTGTAATAAATTAGCAAAAATGTCCAAAAACCTGTTTTTGCTTTGTCATTATGGGGTATTGTGTGTAGATTGATTAGGAAAACCTTTTATTTAATCAATTTTAGAATAAGGCTAGAACATAACAACATTTTGGAAAAAGTCAAAGGGTCTGAATACTTTCTGAATGCTATGTACCTGCTCTATTCTTTATCTGTAGACATTGGAGTGGGCAGTGACAGTGTCTGTGCCCGTCACTCGTCAGCCTATCGGATCAAGTCGTTTGAGTCTCTGGCTTCCCAGTCATCACTGGGTCGATCCTCCAAGCTGCTTCAGAACCAGTTCCGCAGCCTGGTGAGAAACACGTAGATACACACAAAGCAGCCTCAGTGCTGAAGCACAACTTCTGAAATGTCTATATCTCCAAGTGCATCTATGTCTACCCCCCCCTCTCTACCCCCCTTCTCTACCCCCCTTCTCTACCCCCCCTCTCTACCCCCCCCTCTCTACCCCCCCTCTCTACCTCCCCCTCTCTACCGCCCTACCTCCCCCCTCTCTACCCCACCTCTCTACCCCCCCTCTCTACCCCCCCTCTCTACCTCCCCCTCTCTACCGCCCTACCTCCCGCTCTCTACCCCCCCCTCTCTACCGCCCTACCTCCCCCCTCTCTACCTCCCTACCTCCCTTCCTCCCCCTCTCTGCCTCCCTACCTCCCTTCCTCCCCTTCTCTACCTCCCTACCTCCCCTTCTCTACCTACCTACCTACCTCCCTACCTATCTCCCCCTTCTCTACCGCCCTACCTCCCCCTCTGCCTCCCTACCTCCCCCTCTCTGCCTCCCTACCCCCCCTCTCTACCGCCCTACCTCCCCCTCTCTACCACCCTACCTCACCCTCTCTACCACCCTACCTCACCCTCTCTACCACCCTACCTCACCCTCTGCCTCCCTACCTCCCCCTCTCTGCCTCCCTACCTCCCCCTCTGCCTCCCTACCTCCCCCTCTGCCTCCCTACCTCCCCCTCTCTTCCTCCCTACCTCCCCCTCTCTGCCTCCCTACCTCCCCCTCTCTACCGCCCCTACCTCCCTTCCTCCCCTTCTCTACCTCCCCTTCTCTACCTCCCTACCTACCTCCCCCTCTTTGCCTCCCTACCTCCCCCTCTCTACCGCCCTACCTCCCCCTCTCTACCGCCCTACCTCCCTTCCTCCCCTTCTCTACCTCCCTACCTCCCCTTCCCTACCTCCCTTCTCTACCTCCCCACCTCCCTTCCTCCCCTTCTCTACCTCCCTTCTCTACCTCCCTTCCTCCCCTTCTCTACCTCCCTACCTCTCTACCTCCCTTCTCTACCTCCCTACCTCCCCTTCTCTACCATCCTACCTCCCCTTCTCTACCATCCTACCTCCCCCTCTCTACCTCCCCTCCTCCCCTTCTCTACCTCCCTACCTCCCCTTCTCTACCTCCCTACCCCCCTACCTACCTCCCCCCTCTCTACCTCTCTACCTCCCTACCTCCCCTTCTCTACCTCCCTACCTCCCCTTCTCTACCATCCTTCCTCCCCTTCTCTACCATCCTACCTCCCCCTCTCTACCTCCCCTCCTCCCCTTCTCTACCTCCCTACCTCCCCTTCTCTACCTACCTACCCCCCTACCTACCTCCCGCTCTCTACCTCTCTACCTCCCTACCTCCCCCTCTCTACCTATCTACCACCCTACCTACCTACCTACCTACCCTTCTCTACCTACCCCTCTCCCCTTCTCTACCTACCTACCTCCCCCTCTCTACCGCCCTCCTCACCTCTCTACCTCCCTTCTCTACCTCCCCTTCTCTACCTCCCCATCTCCCTTCCTCACCTCTCTACCTCCCCTTCTCTACCTCCCTTTCTCCCCTTCTCTACCTCCCTACCTCCCCTTCTCTACCACCCTACCTCCCCTTCTCTACCTCCCCCTCTCTACCTCCCTTCCTCCCCTTCTCTACCTCCCTACCCCCCCTTCTCTACCAACCTACAAACCCTCCCCCTCTCTGCCTCCCTACCTCCCCCCCTGCCTCCCTACCTCCCCCTCTCTGCCTCCCTACCTCCCCCTCTCTACCGCCCTACCTCCCCCTCTCTACCGCCCTACCTCCCCCTCTCTACCGCCCTACCTCCCCCTCTCTACTGCCCTACCTCCCTTCCTCCCCTTCTCTACCTCCCCTTCTCTACCTACCTCCCTACCTACCTCCCCCTCTCTGCCTCCCTACCTCCCCCTCTCTACCGCCCTACCTCCCTTCCTCCCCTTCTCTACCTCCCCTTCTCTACCTACCTACCTCCCTACCTACCTCCCCCTCTCTGCCTCCCTACCTCCCCCTCTGCCTCCCTACCTCCCCCCCTCTACCGCCCTACCTCCCTTCCTCCCCTTCTCTACCTCCCTCCCTTCTCTACCTGTCTCCCTACCTACCTCCCCCTCTCTGCCTCCCCCTCTCTACCGCCCTACCTCCCCCTCTCTACCTCCCTACCTCCCTTCCTCCCCTTCTCTACCTCCCTTTCCCTACCTCCCTTCTCTACCTCCCTTCCTCCCCTTCTCTTTCTCCCTTCTCTACCTCCCTTCTCTACCTCCCTACCTCCCCTTCTCTACCTATCTACCTACCTACCTCTCCTCTCTCTACCTCCCTACCTCCCTTCCTCCCCTTCTCTACCTCCCTACCCCCCTTCTCTACCAACCTACCTACCTCCCTCTCTCTACCGCCCTCCTCACCCCTCTTACCTCCCCTTCTCTACCTCTCCTCTCTACCTCCCCTACCTCCCTACCTCTACCTACCTCCCTCTCTCTGCCTCCCTACCCCCTCTCTCTGCCTCCCTACCTCCCTCTCTCTACCTCTCTCTCTGCCTCCCTACCTCCCTCTCTCTACCTCCCCTTCTCTACCTCCCCTTCTCTACCTCCCCTACCTCTCTACCTACCTACCTTCCCCTCTCTACTGCCCTACCTCCCCCTCTCTACCTCCCTCCTCACCTCTCTACCTCTCCTATAGGACATGTCTGAGGGCAGCGGGACGCAGCTATTGGTCAAGGCTCGCTTCAACTTTGAACAAACCAATGAGGACGAGCTGTCCTTCAACAAGGGGGATGTCATCAATGTGACACGCCAGGAGGAGGGCGGCTGGTGGGAGGGGAACTTCAACAGCAAGACCGGCTGGTTCCCTAGCAACTATGTCCGTGAGATCAAAGGCTGTGGTAGGTATCCCTTATTATTCTTGCTACTGGACATCACATAACCCAGGAATATCAGAAAGGACATGAAGGAAAAGGATAGTGTCTGATGGAGAGAAATAACTCATTTCTCCCTCTCCCTCTGAGACAAACAAGTGTCCCCCAAATCTGGGACCCTCAAGAGCCCCCCAAAAGGCGTTGACACTACGGCCATTAGCAAGACCTACTACAACCTGGTAAGACCTGGTCATCCAACTTACATCTCTCACTGTCTGTCTGTCTCTTTCTCTCCCTTTCTCTGTCTCTTTCTCTCTCTCTCTTTCTGTTTGCGTGTGTCTCTCAATACTGCTGTAACTATCCTCAATAAAAGAAAACCAGCTTTTTAAAGCTTGACATTACTCTTAACGCTGTAGGCCTGCGGTGCCCTGGCCGCTCCAGATAGCTTGACCTAGTTCTGTGTGTGTGTTGTGTTCCTGACATTTGAATGTATCTCAGTGCTCTGGTTTACTGAGAAGAGAGAACAAGTAAATATGTGCTATACTAGAGGGAGAGAGAAAGAAAAAGACAGAGAGAGAGACACACGCCCATTACCGGCTCAGACATTACCATTACCGGCTCAGCCTAGTGGTTAGAGCGTTGGACTAGTAACCGGAAGGTTGCAAGTTCAAACCCCTGAGCTGACAAGGTACAAATCTGTCGTTCTGCCCCTGAACAGGCAGTTAACCCACTGTTCCTAGGCTGTCATTGAAAATAAGAATTGGTTCTTAACTGACTTGCCTAGTTAAATAAAGGTACTTTTATTTTTTTAAAGACAGGGCCTCCTGGACCTCCCCAGGAATCTCTCAAGTAGCCTAAGAGATGTTAGTTGTGTTTGTTGTGCCAGGAGCCGTAGGTCACCCAGCTTTAGTAAACCCGCTGCCATCAGTCACTTCTGCAGGGAGGCTTATTGAACCGATCTCAAAAGGAGGGCTCGATTGTGGAAGATGGGCCAGGTTCCGCACCCCCTTCTTGTGTGGGCCTCACCACCTGCCAGGCCTTCAGCAACGCAGAGTAAAACTCAGAGACCTGCTGTACTCAGCTCTCCTCAGCAGCGCGGGTGCTGGTTCTCTCCAGCCGGCATCAGTATGGTACAGCAGTCTCTGCACCGCCTTTAGTAGGAATGCAGCCACCCTGCTCTCCAGTTCCACCAGGACCTGGCCTCCTTCGTGGACGGAAATGTACGTCATCTGAATTGTTTTCAACACGGCCGTCCTCAGCTAGTGATAGCCCTGTGAGAAAAAAATCCACCAGCTTGCATTGCAAGTCTGCGACCAGACCGGCAGGGGGATTGAGGACAGACAGTTTATGCCACAGGGAGGATGCCGCCAGGTTGTTGATTATCAGCACCCTCCCTCTTTATGACACTTGGGACAGGAGCCACCTCCACCTGGCCAGTCTTGACACCACTGCCTGTGACAGCCCCTCCCAGTTCTTCCTGACCCTCCTCTCCGAGCCCAGGTACACCCCCAAAATGTTAAGCCCTTCACAACCCCACTGCAAACCCCCCTGGGGGGGCTATCTCTCCATACCCCACAGAAGAGTTTTGCTCTTGCCCCAGTTCACCTTAGCTGACGAAGCTCCGTTGTACACCTTCAGAATAGTCTCTAGTGCCTGCATATCCTGCCCATCCCTGATCATCACAGAAACATAATCTGCATACGCCGACACTGCAATGCCTGTCACCACACCCATGCCAGTCCAGCACTCTCCCTGCAGTCTCCTGCGTAGCAGGCCCTAAAAATTCTAAATGGCTAGTGTATATAACTGCCACCCAGACTGGCCTACTGAGCCCCCCTCCCACCTTGACCATACATGATGCCCCAGCATACAACATCTTCACACAAGCCAAAAACCTTTCCCCAAATCCAAACACAGACATCACATTAAACAGAAGCCTTCTCTTGATCTTAGGAGACCAGTTCAAAGTTCACATTAGAACCTCTCGACAAGTCCAACATGTCCCTGATTACGAACAAGTGATTGAGCGTCCCGGTACACAATTTGTCTGGTCCTTGTGTACTATAAAGTCCAGATGGGACTTCAGTCCGTCAGCAAGGACCTTGGCAAATATCTTGTAGTCCGCACAGAGCAATGCCACAGGCCTCCAGTTCTTAAGTTCACACAAGTCCCCTTTTTTGGGCAGGAGAGTCAGAGCTGCCCGACGGCAGCTCATCGGCAACTCTCCTACCACTCACGCAACACGCAAAATAAGTCCAGTCCAATTATTCCCCAGGTGCATGCCCGGGGGACATCTGTTTTACGGCCTCTGCTAGTTCATGGTGCAACAGGGGAATGTCCATTTCATCCCTCTGTGTCAGAGAGAGCTTAGGGAGTTCTGCAAACAAAACCTGAGCACACATAGGATCACACAGTTCTGCCCTATACAACTCTACAGTCTGATCACACATCTCCCCCACCACAGAGGTCACCCGCCCATCCGACAGCCGCAGACAATACATACCCTTGGCTTCACCGCTCTCACTTTCCAAAACAAAGAAGGAGGAGCTGGGGCATCCATCTCCTTGAGCATGGAGAACCCAGCTCTTACAAGTGCTCCCTTTGCTTTAACCTGGAAAAAACTGCCCAGGTCCCTACGTAATTCAGCTGAATTAGCCTGGAGGCCTACATTGCCTTGCCCCACCAGCTCTACCTCCACTTCACTGATACTGCACTCTAGTTCCCCCAATACTCTCCTAGCTTCTAAGGATGAGAGAGCTGTATACTGTTGACAGAAAAGCCAAATTTGGACTTTCCCCACATTCCACCATTGACTCAGAGACCCATACTCCTAAGGCGCTGCCCCCACCTTTCCCCAAAAATCTGGAAACCTGAGCAAAAAGCGGCATTTTGTAAGAGCTTTACATTAAACTTCCAATAGAATGCCTGCCGAGGCCTTGGTGAAATAGACAACCGAGCCATGGTTATGTGGTGATCCGAAAAACCCACCGGGAGAACGGTAGCGCCCAACAGTCTATTGCTCTGATTCTTGGATGTAAAAGAGATCTAGTCTGGCTGCACTCACCCTAGCCCCAAAGACTTTCACCTATGCATACTGTCTTGTGTTGGGATGTCTAGTTTTCCAAACATCCACTCGGTCAAACTGCCTAATTATGTCCCTTAACACCCCTCACTGAGCTTGTATCAGGCTCCTCCCCATTTCAATCTTCGTAAAATATATTGTACAGTTCTAGTCCCCACTGACCACCGGCGTCTCCTCAGGCGCTACCTGTGAGAGTTCCTGTCTGATACACCCAAACAGACGACCCCTCTCTCTCCTTGTGTTAGGCGCCTACACGTTTCTAAGGACAAAACCCCTGTTGTTAATTTCTGCTTTTACTACAAGCAGTCTACTCCTACACACCTCCTTTGAGGAGCACATTTTTACGGCCAGCCCCGGTGCAAAAAGGACTGCCACCCCTGCACTGACATCTGTTCCATGGCTCAACACACAGACAGACCCGGTGCAAAAGGACTACCACCCCTGCACTGACATCTGTTCCATGGCTCAACACACAGACAGACCCGGTGCAACGACTGCCACCCCTGCACTGACATCTGTTCCATGGCTCAACACACAGACAGACCCGGTGCAAAAGGACTGCCACCCCTGCACTAAGATCTGTTCCATGGCTCAACACACAGACAGACCCGGTGCAACGACTGCCACCCCTGCACTGACATCTGTTCCATGGCTCAGCACACAGACAGACCCGGTGCAAAAGGACTGCCACCCCTGCACTAAGATCTGTTCCATGGCTCAGCACACAGACAGACCCGGTGCAACAACTGCCACCCCTGCACTGACATCTGTTCCATGGCTCAGCACACAGACAGACCCGGTGCAAAAGGACTGCCACCCCTGCACTAAGATCTGTTCCATGGCTCAGCACACAGACAGACCCGGTGCAACAACTGCCACCCCTGCAATGACATCTGTTCCATGGCTCAGCACACAGACAGACCCGGTGCAACGACTGCCACCCCTGCACTGACATCTGTTCCATGGCTCAACACACTTTCCCCTTTCCACCGGAGCCCCCAAACGACTTCATTCACCACATCACTATGCGTCTCCTGCAGAAACAACACATGTACCTTTTTAGTTTTTTTACATACACTACCTTTCAAAAGTTTGGGGTCACTTAGAAATGTCCTTGTTTTTGAAAGAAAAGCACATTTTTTGCACATTTAAAATAATATCAAATTGATCCGAAATACAGTGTAGACATTGTTCATGTTGTAAATGACTATTGTTGGAAACGGCTGCTTTTTTTATTGAATATCTACATAGGCGTACAGAGGCCCCATTATCAGCAACCATCACTCCTGTGTTCCGATGACACGATGTGTTAGCTAATCCAAGTTCATCATTTTAAAAGGCTAATTGATCATAAGAAAACCCCTTTGCAATTATGTTAGCAAGGTTGAAAACTGTTGACCCACTTCCTCAACCTAAAACATTTCCTGGGTGAGAGGACATCATGCCTCTCGTTTTTCATAGCTTGTTGTACTGGTTTAACAAACTTTCCCGGATCGCAATAAAAAGCTTCAAGATGAACGTTTTTCCATTTAGACTCATTCAGGAACCTTGACAGTTCCCTCACTGTGTACTTTGACCACTCTGTCTGACTGGCTGTCAGCTCTGGACCCATTGAGGAGGAGACTGAAAATAAAGCCTCCTCATCGTCCTCTTCCACAGACTCACATTCCTCCTCCTCATCTCCCATCCTGACCACCTGCCCTTTCTCTCTAGTTAGGGCCTCCCCCCAGCACGAGGCAAAGGTTCCTTAGTGCCTTTCCCCTCCCACATCCTTTCTTCTCCCCCTTTTCCTCTTCCTCTTGACACCCTCCTCCTCCCCCTAGTCGCTTGCCCTAGACCCAGCCTCATCTACACCACCATACATAACCTTACTAGACCCAGCCTCATCTTCACCACCATACATAACCTGACTAGACCCAGCCTCATCTACACCACCATACATAACCTGACTAGACCCAGCCTCATCTACACCACCATACATAACCTGACTAGGCCCAGCCTCATCTACACCACCATACATAACCTTACTAGACCCAGCCTCATCTACACCACCATACATAACCTGACTAGGCCCAGCCTCATCTACACCACCATACATAACTTGACTAGACCCAGCCTCATCTACACCACCATACATAACCTGACTAGACCCAGCCTCATCTACACCACCATCCATAACCTGACTAGACCCAGCCTCATCTACACCATCATACATAACCTGACTAGGCCCAGCCTCATCTACACCACCATACATAACCTGACTAGACCAAGCCTCATCTACACCACCATACATAACCTGACTAGACCCAGCTTCATCTACACCACCATACATAACCTGACTAGACCCGGCCTCATCTACACCACCATACATAACCTGACTAGACCCAGCCTCATCTACACCACCATACATAACCTGACTAGGCCCAGCCTCATCTACACCACCATACATAACCTGACTAGACCCAGCCTCATCTACACTACCATACATAACCTGACTAGACCCAGCCTCATCTACACCAACATCCAGGGGTCAGAGGGAGTGAAAGTGTTCAGAGTTACAAAGATATGAAATTACAACTTGAACCATAGAGTGATACTCCTCAATAACCAACAAGAATGTTGAAAAACTCTCCCTCACACACTCTCTCACCATCTCTCTCTTTCCCCAGGTGCTGCAGAACATTCTAGAAACAGAGACAGAATATTCCAAGGACCTCCAGAGCCTTCTGACCAACTACCTGCGATCACTCCAGAGCACAGAGAAGTAAGCTCCACTCATTGTACTGTCTGTCGGTCGTACTGTCTGTCTGTGTCTGTCTGTTGGCCGTACTGTCTGTCTGTGTCTGTCTGTCTGTCTGTCGGCCGTACTGTCTGTCTGTCGGCCGTACTGTTTGTATGATGACACACTGTATGGCCACTGATTGGATTGGATCTACTAGACGCATTCCAAAACTCATGCTCTCTCCTCTCTCTTTCTCTGTCCCACCCCCTTTCTTCTCTTCTCCTCTCCCTCCTCCTCCACCTCTCCTTCTCTTTTCTTCCCCTCTCCCTCTCTCCTCCCTCCTCCTCTTCTCCTCCCTCTCTCCAGACTGAGCAGTACAGATGTGTACCTGATCCTGGGGAACCTGGAGGATATCAACACCTTCCAGCAGATGCTCGTCCAATCACTGGAGGAGTGCACCAAGTAAGTCCTGCCCCTCACATACTTTCCACCAATCAGCACACAGGGATCAGAGAAAGTGCTTGTCACTGCTGTTCTAATCCAATTAGATATGTCCTGCTGCTACTTGGGTTATTTCACAACAGTTTTACGTTGAGGTAAATAAAGGGTATAGGAACATCTATGTGTTGGCTTTGGTAATACAGCGATCCTTGATTTCACTCAGCCTGTGTGTTTTTTCCCCCAACATGCGCAGACTTCCAGAGAGCCAGCAGAGGGTAGGGGGCTTCTTCATGAACCTGATGCCCCAGATGAAGGCTCTCTACGTGGGTTACTGCTCCAACCACCCCTCGGCAGTCAACGTGCTCACCCAGCACAGGTAAACATAGACCCAATACAGCCATTAGCCTGATGTTCTAGCATTCTTACTGTACAACAATGATTTATAATTTTACACAGGCAGGTAGTGTAAAGACTATATATTTAGACTTGACAATTTAATACTTCTCTCTCTCTCTTGCTCTCTCACTCTCTCACGCTCTCTCTCTCTCTCTCTCTCTCTCTCTCTTGCTCTCTCACTCTCTCTTGCTCTCGCTCTCTTTCTCTTTCTCTCGCTCTCTCTTTCTCTCTCTCCCTCTCTCTCTCTCTCTCTCTCTCTCTCTTGCTCTTGCTCTCTCTTGCTCTCTTTCTCTTGCTCTCTCTCCAGTGAGGAGCTGGGGGAGTTTATGGAGGGGAAGGGAGCCAGTAGTCCAGGTATCCTGACCCTCACCACAGGTCTCAGTAAACCCTTCATGAGGCTGGACAAATACCCTACACTAACGAAGGAACTGGAGAGACACATGGAGGTAGGGCTGTGTGTGTGTGTGTGCCACGTACAGGTGTGTGTTTGTAAGATGCTGGGTGTGTATGAGTGTGTTTGTGTGTGTGTGTGTGTGTGCCACGTACAGGCATGTGTGTAAGAGTGTCCTCATTCACTGATGATGTATGTGTGCATGTCTTATGTGTAAGAGGATGTTGTCAATCACTGATAGTGGTGTGTGTGTGTGTACCGCTGTATAAATGCTTTCTGCTGTGCTCCCTGTAGGAGAGTCACCCCGACTGGCCAGACATCCAGAAGTGTATGACAACGTTCAAGAGCCTCTCGGTGAGTCACACCCACACACATATCGCCCCATGTTTCCATGGTTACCTCATTAGCAGTGCATGCTGTGCGTCAAGCTGTGACGTGTGTGTGTGTGTGTGTGTGTGTGTGTGTGTGTGTGTGTGTGTGTGTGTGAGTCATGAGTTGACGTGTTATGGTACACTTGAATATATGAGCATGCATCACTTGCGCACACAGGATCATTTAGTAATTATAAGCACTGCATGGCCAAAAGTATGTGGACACCTGCTCGTCGGACATCTCATTCCAAAGTCATGGGCATTAATATGGAGTTGGTCCCCCCTTTGCTGCTCCTGAGTGGCGCAGCGGTCTAAGGCACTGCATCTCAGTGCTGGAGGCCTCACTACAGACCCTGGTTTGATTCCAGGCTGTATCACAATCCGGCCGTGATTGGGAGTCCCATAGGGCGGCGCACAATTAGCACAGCGTCGTCCGGGTTAGGGTTTGGCCGGGGTAGGCCGTCATTGTAAATAAGAATTTGTTCTTAACTGACTTGCCTAGATAAATAAAGGTTAAATAAAGATAAAATAAACTCAGGAAAAAAAGAAACGTCCCTTTTTCAGGACCCTGTCTTTCAAAGATAATGCGTAAAACTACAAATAACTTCACAGATCCTCATTGTAAAGGGTTTAAACACTGTTTCCCATGCTTGTTCAATGAACCATAAACAATTAATGAACATGCACCTGTGGAACGGTCGTTAAGACACTAACAGCTTACAGACGGTAGGCAATTAAGGTCACAGCTATGAAAACTGAAGACACTAAAGAGGCCTTTCTACTGACTCTGAAAAACACCAAAAGAAAGATGCCCAGGGCCCCTGCTCATCTGTGTGAACATGCCCTAGGCATGTTGCAAAGAGGCATGAGGACTGTATATGTGGTCAGGGCAATAAATTGCAATGTCCGTAGTGTGAGACGCCTAAGACAGCGGTAAAGGGAGACAGGACGGGCAGCTGATTGTCCTCGCAGTGGCAGACCACGTGTAACAACACCTGCACAGGATCGGTACATCCGAACATCACACCTGCGGGACAGGTACAGGATTACACCGAGGCCTGTACACTGGAGCGGGATCGATTTGGAGGTGGAGGGTCTGTCATAGTCTGGGGCGGTGTGTCACAGCATCATCGGACTGAGCTTGTTGTCATTGCAGGCAATCTCAACGTTGTGCGTTACAGGGAAGACATCCTCCTCTTCCTGCAGGCTCATCCTGACTTGACCCTGCAGCATGACAATGCCACCAGCCATACTGCTCATTCTGTGCGTTATTTCCTGCAAGGCAGGAATATCTTGGGATCTCAATCCCATTGAGCACGTCTGGGACCTGTTGGATCAGAGGGTGAGGGCTAGGGCCATTACCCCCAGAAATGTCCAGGAACTTGCAGGTGCCTTGGTGGAAGAGTGGGGTAACTTCTCACAGCCAGAACTGGCAAATCTGGTGCAGTCCATGAGGAGGAGATGCAGTACTTAATGCAGCTGGTGGCCACACCACACTGTTACTTTGGATTTTGACCCCCTCTTTATTCAGGGACACATTATTCAATTTCTGTGAGTCACATGTCTGTGGAACTTGTTCAGTTCATGTCTCAGTCACCCAGGCAGTGGCAGTGCTGGCAACACTAGCTGCAGTAACCCATGGGGAGGGGTCACACTCGGACATTCAGAGAGGGGTATATTATTGTGACCCTGGTGCCACAAAATCAAAAGTCTGACTGCATGGAGATGCTTGGGAATATGGTCAATATGGGTGACCGTATTGTGGGTGTTTCAGGGAAAAGGTGTACATTTGACCTCCATCATCTAGGATGTGACAATAATAAATCTCTCAATTTCGCCGAATTTTTTTGGCGTGGTCTTGCAGGCCTTCTCATACAGCTGCAACTGTAAGTGCATTTGTAAATCAAGACCTTTCTTGAGTTGGGCTCTGGGATGGTGCAACTGTTGAGAATGTGAGTTCATGGTTGTGTGGGGGTATGGGTTGAGTGTGTGTGGGTGTATGTGTGTATCCCACAACTGTTGCAAAGGAGTAAAAGATGTGCCAATAGACAATAGGGACAATAGAGGATGATCCACAGCTATATATAATACAAATCGAGGTGAGGGTGGTGGAAAGGCATTTGGCAGTTGATCTACTTCAATTCGGTAAATGGCACTGTGTGCTCTTTTCGAAGGATGGATCCCAGTCTGTTCAGGGCTATGGGATACGGGGTCTCGGGGGTGGTCTGCCGGGCATTGGGATGACAACCCAACTCGGGATAAGGAGGGCTTTTAGTGGGTGGAATAGTGGGGACCAATTGGAGGATTACTTAGTAGCAATGTAAATGTCATGGTACAGCTATATAGACACTAAATCAACATGTTACTTTTTAATGGTATGTTTACAAACATATATTTTGATAAATAGATTTGAAAGTTGTCTCATTATGGTAAGTGGTGAAATAAGTACAGCCAGTTACAATTGTAATGGCCTAGCAGATAATAAGAATAGACGATCAGTATTTACCTGGCTAAAAGAGAAGGAATATAATATCTATTGTTTACAGGAAACCCATTCAACAATTTTAGATGGAGTTTTGTGGAAAAATAACAGGGGGGGGGGCGAAATATATTTCAAAAAGGGGTGATTTTTTTAATTAACAGTAATTTTGATCCAAATGTGCAAATTGTCAAAACAGATTATCAAGGTAGATGGATTATTTTAATTATGTTATTGGACAATAAACAGATATGGCTTATTAACCTATACGGTCCGAATAATGATGATCCAAGCTTCTTGAAAATATATATAAGAATTTATCCCTAGACTCTAGACTCTATTATTATGGTGGGAGATTTTAATACGGTCTTAAATACCTCTATGGACCGGAAAGGAAATCACACTATAAACTATCACCCTCGGGCACTTAAGGAAATCATGACTGTTATGGATATATTGGACTTAGTGGATATATGGAGACTTAAATACCCTGACCTAGTGAGATATACATGGCGGAGGCTTAATCAAGCTAGTCGTCTTGACTACTTTCTTATGTCATTCTCTCTGGCACCAAAAGTTTAAAAAGTATTGATAGGGGACAGAATGCGGTCGGATAATCACATAATTGGCATATATATTACTCTTACAGAATTTCCACGTGGGCGAGGATATTGGAAATTTTATCAAAGCCTACTAGATGATAAATTGTTTAGAACTAGGACAGAAAAATGTATAGCTGACTTTTTCAGACATAACATAGGTACAGCAGATCCCCTTATTGTATGGGACACTTTTAACCAGCGGAACCCCTCGCCAACAGCCAATGAAATTGCAGGGCGCCAAATACAAATCAACAGAAATCTCATAAATCACATTTCTCAAACATACAAGTATTAGGCACCATTTTAAAGATAAAATTCTCGTTAATCCAGCCACAGTGTCTGATTTCAAAAAGGCTTTACGGTGAAAGCTCCACAAACGATTATGTTAGGTCACCACCAAGTCACAGAAAAACCCAGCCATTTTTCCAGCCAAAGAGAGGAGTCACAAAAAGCACAAATAAAGATCAAATTAATCACTAACCTTTGATGATCTTCATCAGATGACACTCATAGGACTTCATGTAACACAATACATGTATGTTTTGTTCGATAAAGTGCATATTTATATCCAAAAATCTCATTTTATATTGGTGTGTTATGTTCAGTAGTTCAAAAACATGCTGTGATTTTGCAGAGAGCCACATCAATTCACAGAAATACTCATTATAAATGTAGATGAAAATTCAAGTGTTATGCATGGAACTTTAGATACACTTCTCCTTAATGCAACCGCTGTGTCAGATTTAAAAAAAAACTTTACGGAAAAAGCATAATCTGAGTACGACGCTCAGAGCCCAAACCAACCAAAAGAAATATCCGCAGTGTTGCGCAGTCAACATTAGTCAGAAATAGCATTATAAATATTCACTTACCTTTGAAGATCTTCATCAGAATGCACTCCCAGGAATCCCAGTTCCACAAAAAAAAATTGGATTTGTTTGATAATGTCCATCATTTATGTCCAAATAGCTTTTTTTGTTAGGGTGTTTGGTAAACAAATCCAAACGCGCGTTCAGGTCCAGCCGAACGTCGGACGAAAAGTTCAAAAAGTAATATTACAGGTCGTAGAAACTTGTCAAACTAAGTATAGAATCAATCTTTAGGATGTTTTTATCATAAATGTTCAATAATGTTCCAAGTTCTTCCACACCGATCTTGACAAACCGTATGGACCTCGCTTTGTGCACGGGGGGCATTGTCATGCTGAAACAGGAACGGGCCTTCTCCAAACTGTTGACACAAAGTTGGAAGCACAGAATCGTCTAGAATGTCATATGCTGTAGCGTTAACATTTCCCTTCATTGGAACTAAGGAGCCTAGCCTGAACCATGAAAAACAACCCCAGAACATTATTCCTCCTCCACCAAACTTTACAGTTGGCACTATGCATTCGGGCAGGTAGGTCTCTCCTGGCATCCGCTAAACACATATTTGTCTGTCAGACTGCCAGATGGTGAAGCGTAATTCATCCCCCCAGAGAATGTGTTTCCATTGCTTCAGAGTCCAATCGTGGCGAGCTTTACACCACTCCAGCCAATGCGTGGCATTACGCAAGGTGATTTTAGGCTTGTGTGCAGCTGCTTGGCCATGGAAATCCATTTAATGAAGCTCCTGATGATCAGTTATTGTGCTGATGTTGCTTCCAGGAGCAGTTTGGAAGTTTGTAGTGAGTGTTGCATAAGAGGACAGACGATTTGTACTCCCTCCCCGCTTCAGCACTTGGTGGTCCCGTTCTGTAAGCTTGTGTGGCCAACAATTTTGCGGCTGAGCCGTTGTTGCTCCTAGATGGTTCTACTTCACAATAACATCACTTACAGTTGACCGGGGCAGCTCTAGCAGATCAGAAATTTGATGAACTTACTTGTAAAGGTGGCATCCTGTTGACTTTGCCACATTGAAAGTCACTGAGCTCTTCAGTAAGGCCATTCTACTGCCAATGTTTGTCTATGGAGATTCCATGGCTGTGTACTCAATTGTATACACTGTGTCTGAAATAGCTGATGCACTAATTTGAAGAGGTATCCCCATACTTTTGTATATAGATGTGTATCTATGGACACACACTTTCACATTGTTTCTGCGGTCATAAATGTCTGTGGTACTGATGCTGTTCCCATGACAACCTGTAATGTGGTGCTGATGGTGTTTCCGCGGTGACAGGCCCAGTGCCAGGAGGTGAGGAAGAGGAAGGAGCTGGAGCTGCAGATAGTGACTGAGTCCATCAGGCTGTGGGAGGGAGACGACATCAGGACACTGGGCTCTGTTCTCTACATGAGTCAGGCTCTGGTTAACAGCCCTGGAGCAGAGGTCAGAGGAAAACCTTAGAACAATAACATTATAATAACTAATGTACATGAGTCAAATACTATTAACTCTCTCTCGCTCTTGTTCTCTCTCTCTCTCTCTCTCTCTCTCTCTCTCTCTCTCTCTCTCTCTCTCTCTCTCTCTCTCTAGGAGAAGTGTGAGCGCTACCTCATGCTTTTCCCTCATGTCCTCCTCATGCTGTCTGCCAGTCCAAGGATGAGTGGCTTCATATTCCAGGTATAACCCCTTAGTCTACTATACCAAGGTCTTATTGATTTGGTGCCAAATGGAAGAAAATGGACTGAAAGAGGGAGGGACTACATGAACTTGTCCAATAAGAAATGTTCATTTCAGTTTCAAAATGTTTTGCTACGGTGTTCCCTAATCAATAGGACCCAGTTGTGATTAACTACCGTGTTTAGTGTGGGTTCAGATGTTGATGATGGTTTCTTGTCTACAGGGGAAGCTACCATTGACTGGTATGACTGTGACCATGCTAGAGGACAGTGAGGCCCACAAAAACTCCTTTGAGCTTTCTGGTAAGACTACTGTGGTGTATTCACAACGTACATTAGTGTGTGTGTATTATCTCCTGTAGACACTCTATTTGAGTGTCTCCAGGTTGTGTGTGTGTGTGTGTGTATAATGTGTGTATTGTGTCCTCCAGGCAGTCTATTTGAGTGTCTCCAGGTTGTGTGTGTATAATGTGAAGTGTGTGTATTGTGTCCTCCAGGCAGTCTATTTGGGTGTCTCCAGGTTGTGTGTGTGTGTGTGTGTGTATAATGTGTGTATTGTGTCCTCCAGGCAGTCTATTTGAGTGTCTCCAGGTTGTGTGTGTATAATGTGAAGTGTGTGTATTGTGTCCTCCAGGCAGTCTATTTGAGTGTCTCCAGGTTGTGTGTGTGTGTGTGTGTGTGTATAATGTGTGTATTGTGTCCTCCAGGCAGTCTATTTGAGTGTCTCCAGGTTGTGTGTGTATAATGTGAAGTGTGTGTATTGTGTCCTCCAGGCAGTCTATTTGGGTGTCTCCAGGTTGTGTGTGTGTGTGTGTGTATAATGTGTGTATTGTGTCCTCCAGGCAGTCTATTTGAGTGTCTCCAGGTTGTGTGTGTATAATGTGAAGTGTGTGTATTGTGTCCTCCAGGCAGACTATTTGAGTGTCTCCAGGTTGTGTGTGTATAATGTGAAGTGTGTGTATTGTGTCCTACAGGCAGTCTATTTGAGCGTCTCCAGGTTGTGTGTAACAATCAGCAAGATCAGCAGGACTGGGTAGACCACCTGACCCGTCAGACCAAACACACCACTGTCCCCAGCCACAAACCCCTCACTGTCCCCTGCCACACGGTCAGTAACACAAATGCAGTGTACATAAGCACGCATGCGTACACACACACACACACACACACGCTCACACATGTACACACATATAGACTAACTAAGCTTTGTGAGAAATACACTGCATATAAATGTAACAATTAAAACAAATCTTTGTCTCTCCCTTCCCCTCTCTCCACCTCACCTCTCGCTTGCTCTTCCCCACTCCTTCCCTCTCTCCCCCCTCTCTCCTTCTTCTCCCTCTCTCCCCCCTCTCTCCTTCTTCTCCCTCTCTGTCCCCCTCTCCCTCCTTCCTTCCCTCCATCAGTTGCCCTCCCATCCTCTGACTCCGTCCCGTCACGCGGAGGGCCGGGCGATGACGGTGGCTCCTGCCTACCACACCCTGCCGCACCCCTCCTCCCACGGGGCTCCACACAGCACCATGATGTGGGGGCCCCTGGAGCCCCCCAACACCCCCAAGCCCTGGAGTCTCAGCTGCCTGCGTCCCTCACCCCCTCTCAGGCCCTCTGCAGCTCTCTCCTACAAGGAGGTGAGGAAGAGTGTGTGCGGATGGGGAGGGAAGATGTGTGTGTGGATATGGAGGGAGGTTGTGTTATGTGTATGGTGAGGTTGGGTGTCATTGCACTGGGGCGGCAGGGTAGCCTAGTGGTTAGAGTGTTGGACTAGTAACCAGAAGGTTGCAAGTTCAAACCCCCAAGCTGACAAGGTACAAATCTGTTGTTATGCCCCTGAACAGGCAGTTAACCCACTGTTCCTAGGCCGTCATTGAAAATAAGAATTTGTTCTTAACTCACTTGCCTAGTTAAATAAAGGAAAAATAAAAAATAAATTGTGTTATTCATTCCTGTCCCTCACTCTCTCTTACTCTTTCTGTCTCTCTCTCTGTGTGTTTCTCAATCTCTCTGTGTCTCTTTCTCTCTCTCCGTGTGTCTCTCTCTCTCTGTCTCCAGGACCTCAGTAAAAGCCCTAAGAGTGTGAAGAAGCTTCTTCCTAAACGTAAACCAGAGCGAAAACAGTCAGACGAGGAGTTTGCCCTGAGGAAGAGTAAGTTTACTCTGTGTGTGTGTGTGTGTGTGTGTGTGTGTGTGATCTAACCCCCTGCTCTCCTCTCGTCCCCAGGTACAGCTGCTCTAGAGGAAGATGCTCAGATCCTAAAGGTGATAGAAGCTTATTGTACCAGCGCCAAGACCAGACAGACCCTCAACTCCAGTAAGAACACAAACACACCTTCACACACTCATCAGGTCATGTTGCCTCTTGTCATTCTTGGATCACAGTAGTCCAATGCTCTCCTTAACCCTGCCGTTAGTACTTCTCTTTCTAACAGTTTCTCTCTCTTTTCTGTCTGTCTCTCTCTCTCTTCACTCCTTCAATCTTCCGTTGATGTTCGTTCCCCGTTTTCTTTATCTTTCACCATTTGTTTGCTGGGGATGTTTGTTCCCCTCACTATCATTCTGTTACATTTTATTATGAATTCTCCTTCGTTCATCCCTCTCCATCCACTCCTCATTGATTATGGTTTACCCTCGTCATCAACATTGCGCCCCCCCCCCCCCCCCTCCACACACCCATCAGCCTGGCAGGGCACTGACCTGATGCACAACCATGTGCTGGGGGACTTGGACCGGTCCTGTGTGGACTCTCCAGGCCACCGTAGCAGCGTGTCACGGCCTGACGTGACTGGCTCAGACCTGTCGGAGGACTCTGACTACGACTCTGTGTGGACGACCCACAGTTACAGGATGGGCTCGGTGTCGCGTAAGAGCTGCATCTCTCACCAGA
The DNA here is from genome assembly GCF_002021735.2 of Oncorhynchus kisutch. NCBI lineage: Eukaryota > Metazoa > Chordata > Actinopteri > Salmoniformes > Salmonidae > Oncorhynchus > Oncorhynchus kisutch. The sequence continues at coordinate 21,171,969 of NC_034199.2, forward strand.
ACTAAACCCCCAAAACTACCGTCGTCGTACCTTACCGCGCGCGCTATACAGCACAGTACAGCTTTTAACCTGTGGTCTACAACAAAACTAAAGGATTTTTAAGGGTTTTATTTATTTATTTAATTTATTTAAATTATTTATTTGTATTGTCTTTTTATTTATATATTTTTTATTTGTTGTTGTTCCTTTTTTGGATTGTCCTCTCTTTGTGTGAAAATCTCCCTGTTGCCTTGATCACTCTCCCCTGTTTTTTTGTGCCTCCTCTCTTTCCGTAGTTATGAGGTAGCTTGTGTCGGGTACTGTCTGTTCATTTTTCCTTGAATGTACCCCCTTCCTATGTTTAGCCCTGACGTGTTGGGAACCCTGTGAAGGGGGGTGTGGGGTTATGACAGAGAGAGTTTGTGGAGGTTGTTCGGGGGGGAGGGGGGGGGGGGACTCTGTGTCTGATATTCAGATGTGATTCAGGAAGGAGTATATTCTATTGACCATATTCTCTATCTTAACTCCTGTTCCCACATATATAACAGTAGCATGCAAATGTCATGGTGACCTTTGACATTTCCATATGACGTCCAATTAATTCATTATATCTTTTTGGTATTACTATGACTGTCTTATGGCTCTTACCACTGTTTCAGTACCCCCTGCTGTATTTTACACACAGGACACAGCATGCCAAGCATATACAGCATCATCAGTAGTATTTCTAGTATATAGGTATTAATAGGATATTGTATAGGATATGAGATGCCTGTTCTACTCTTTCTAAACAGCATGTATGGTTCATTCCCAGGGTGATGATTTCAACTCTTAACCTCAGATTTTTCCCCATTACGAGATGCACTACAATATTCCTTCAACAGCTAAACAAAAAGAAAGATATATTCTCAAAAGCCAGGGGGTTGTCTTTAGCATGCGTTCCGGACCTCACTGAGACCCCAGCGTCAGACTTGAGTGTTTAGAATTTGTATCAACAAAATCTACTGCCTACAAGCCAACATGGAAGTCTGTTTTTAGAAACCCCAATGAATTAGTCAAGGTAACCATTGGTCATACTACTCAAAGGACGACGAAATTAGAGTTCTGTGGATTAAATGAAACAGTCAAGCCTCTGTGTTCTAGGACACAAATCTGTGTTCAAAACTCAACTGTAGCGTTGAGTTTTGTAGGACCAGTAAAACACTGGACCAGTAAAAACTCCAGGCCCTAAGCAGAAGCTCACAGTCTTCAATGCCATTGTCATCAAACCTGGCAGGTCCAGTCTCTGTGTCCCAAGTAGGAAACGTTTGTTTCAAACAACACCAATATCCTTTACCACATATCCTGCCTTGCTCTTCCGTGCGCTAATAGCTATTTTTGTGATTCCTCTCTCCCCGCTGTTATTGTTACAATATATGGAATATACTGGTTTGTGTTATTTATATATTTATAAAAATGATTTGTTTATGGTCCGTAAATTATTTTGTATAACGTATGTGATTTTAAAATTATTTTATTTCACTGTGTATGTAAATGTTTACAACTGATTTGGGTGAACTTAGTCTCCTCTCTCTCTCTCTCTCTCTCTCTGATGAACTGGTATCACTAAAGTTGAATTTACACTGGATATTGAGCGTGATTTGTTGGGATACATTTTTGCACAATCTCTGTGGCAGAGCATTGAAATGTGTTCAATATGAACAGTTCTGTTTCTGTACCCCCCTCCCCCCTTACCGGCCTACTACCCCCAGTGTGTGTGTGTGTATGACATCATACTGTATGGTGTGGCCTAGTTATCATGCTTGCCATAGATATGAAATGTGCCAGTACAGTACAACTCATCCATTGTGTAAATCTACCATTTCCGTGTTCAGATAGTGTCAACGGAAAGAGAAACCTAGTTTTGCGGGAGCAGCCATGTGCGGTACTTATTCATCAAGACAGGTGGACATGAACAAAAAAAGAATGGACACGTGTCTCTTTTGTACATAGTGGATGCAAGTGGAAGAAAATACGAAGCCAAACAGTTGTTATATGAGTATTTGAGCTAAGAATAGGACTGGCCTCATGTTTTGTGTTCTGCTTTGTGACTGCGGTAAAAAAAAAAAAAATGAAAACAGAGAGGCAGAGGGACTGCGATGTCCAACTGTGTCCTCTGTGCTTTCCAATGCTGTATATGACCTGTCCCACACCTGTGATCAAAATGTCTTACCTATTGACCTACCTACAAAACGGCACCTACAGAGTATTTGTTATATATATACAGATTGATGTATATGACAAGAGTTCCCAAACGCTGTATCATTGAGTTTTGAATAAATCTGTCATTTGTTAGCTGTTGGTATTTTGGGTGTTTTGTCAGAAGCACACATTATTTCACTGTGTTGGATGTCACTGTCAACAAGGCTCCAGGCTGAACCATCGTAACAGGAAATGTGAGAACAAAATGGCGTCTTTTCTCTCATGAATATACGCTTGATGTTACCGTGTTGTTTTTGGTCTGCAACAGAGAGCGGTGTGGTGAGGTAAATCCAATGAGGGGTGAACGGATCAGGATGATCTGGATGTAGTGTGCCTCTCTCTTTTCTTCCTTCCGCTCTTCCTCTCCAACTTGGCTCCTCTGCCTCCTCGGTCGTTGTGTCTTGTGGTTCTGTGTATGCCTAACTAACCCACAGCTTCTCCACCGTCTCCTGTGTTTGTGTCCTGTCGTGTCTATCTTGCTTCCGATACCATGTAAGCGATCACAAATCAGCACCAATCAGGAACTCAATCACTTATGTGAGATAAACTGTGGGTAGACGCTGCCCTTGGCTTAAGCACAGACCTAGGATCAGGTTACAGAGCTAGGATTCCACAATTCTAACCTCAGCCATTAGGGGTTGGAAGTCCAAACTTACCTTGGATCAGCGTATCTAGCGTGTTGTGTTGTGTTTGGAACAGGGGCGATGCGGAGGGACACAGGGCTGCAAGTCATCATCCCTGGAGAGGAGAAGATCATTGTGGAGGAGACCACGAGCAACGGACAGACTGTAGTCGGAGAGAAGTAAGACCTCCACCTTCTGTCCTCCTTCTCTTCTCCCTCTTGTTCTTCCTCCTCCTCCTAATCCCTACTTCCTCTCCCACACTTCCTCCCCTCCTCTTAATTTTGGTCAGGGATGAGTATCTTGGTCACCTCTGAGAGTTTCTGTTGTCATGTGCTGGAGGAAATTCCCAAATGAAAGTGGGATGGTGTTTTCATAAGAATGCTTCTGTTTCTGAACGATTAAGTACTAGTTAGTATGTTGACTAGTGCAGTACTGTGTGCATACATAGTGTCTTCAGAAAATATTCAGACCCCTTGACTTTTTCCACATTTTGTTACGTTACAGCCTTATTCTAAATTCAGATTTATTTTTTTTACCCATAACGACAAAGCAAAAACAGGTTTTTAGACATTTTTTGTAATTTATTAAATATAAAAAAACTAAAATCACACTTACATAAGTATTCAGACCCTTTACTCAGTACTTTGTTGAAGCACCGTTAGCAGCAATTACAGCCAAGAGTCTTCTTTGGTATGACCCTACAAGCTTGGCACACCTGTATTTGGGGAGTTTCTCCCATTCTTCTCTGTAGATCCTCTCAAGCTCTGTTAGGTTGGATACGTAGCTTCTCTGCACAGCTATTTTTAGGTCTCTCCAGAGATGTTCAATCAGGTTCAAGTCCGGGCTCTGGCTGGGCCATTCAAGGACATTGAGAGACTTGTCCCGAAGCCACTCCTGCGTTGTCTTGGCTGTGTGCTTATGGTCATTGTCCTGTTGGAAGGTGAACCTTCGCCACAGTCTGAGGTCCTGAGTGCTCTGGAGCAGGTTTTCATCAAGGATTTCTCTGTACTTTGTTCCGTTCATCTTTGCCTTGATCCTGACTAGTCTCCCAGTCCCTGCTGCTGAAAAAACATCCCCACAGCATGATGCTGCCACCACCATGCTTCACCTTAGGGATGGTGCCAGGTTTCCTCCAGACGTGAGGCTTGGCTTTCAGGCCAAAGAGTTAATCTTGGTTACATCAGGCCAGTGAATCTTGTTTCTTGAGTCTTTAGGTGCCTTTTAGTGAGGAGTGGCTTCTGTCTGGCCACTCTACGATAAAGGCCTGATTGGTGGAGAGCTGCAGAGATGGTTGTCCTTCTGGAAGGTTCTCCCATCTCCACAGAGGAACTCTAGAGCTCTGTCAGAGTGACCATCAGGTTCTTGGTCACCTCCCTGACCAAGGCCCTTCTCCCTCGATTGCTCACTTTGGCCGGGCGGCCAGCTCTAGGAAGAGTCTTGGTGGTTCCAAACTTCTTCCATTTAAGAATGATGGAGGCCACGGTGTTCTTGAACCTTCAATGCTGCAGACATTTTGTGGTACCCTTCCCCAGATCTGTGCCTCGACACAATCTTGTCTCGGAGCTCTACAGACAATTCTTTTGACCTCATGGCTTGGTTTTTGCTCTGACATGCACTGTGAACTGTGGGACTTCATATAGACAGGTGTGTGCCTTTCCAAATCATGTCCAGTCAATTGAATTTACCACAGGTGGACTCCAAACATGTTGTAGAAACATCTCAACGATGATCAATGGAAACAGGATGCACCTGAGCTCAGTTTCGAGTCTCATAGCAAAGGGTCTGAATACTTATTGAAATACGGTATTTCTCTTTGAATTTTTACAATTAATTTGACTGTTTTCGCTTTGTCATTATGGGGTATTGTGTGTAGATTGCTATTTTAAAAAAAGGACATATTTGTTACGTTACAGCCTTATTCTAAAATGTAACAAAATGTGGAAAAAGTCAAGGGGTCTAAATACTTTCTGAAGACCCTGTATATAGTCATGTATTTGCCTCTAGGATGGTATTAACCATGTGTGTTGTGTTGAAGGAGCCTTGAGGATGTAGTGTACGCCCTGAGGGACGAGGTACAGGAGCTCAAACAGGTGAATGTCCGCTCTGTGTCACCATCCCACGGGCTTATAACGGGCCTACGACACCTGACATTGCACTGTAAAACTACAACCGAATGCTTGTGGCATATTCAAACTGACCTTTGACCCCTCAACAGGACAATAAGAAGATGAAGAGGTCACTGGAGGAGGAGCAGAGGGCACGGAAAGATCTGGAGAAAGTGGTCAGGAGGGTCTTAAAGACTATGAACGACCCCACCTGGGACGAGACTAACTTATGAGGTGTGTGTGTGTGCATTTGAGATGGTGTGAGAGTGAATTGTGTGTGTGTGTGTGTGTGTGTGGTATGCTAGTGTGTGATGGAGAAACGTGTGTGAGTGTGAATGAGGGTTTGCTTGCAGGAAACGTGGTTGTGTGTGTGTGTGTGTGTGTGTGTAACTAGGACTCTGAGCTTTCCCTGGTCAGGTCACATGGCTAGGAAAAAGTTGTGGCTCCACCAATAACAATGAGGAACGTCTGTGGATCTCTCCCTAAACCAACATGGACCTGGAGTCTTCCCTCTCTCCCTCCCTCCGTCTCTGTTTACAAATGATACTCAGCAAAGCATTACAGCTCTAATGGTACTGTACAAAACAACTCCTCATTCACCTCTTCTCTACTGTTATTTAATTACTATGAAATCTATCCATTTTAATGTCTTATATTTCCATTGTCTTATGGTATTCTGTGTAAGGACTTGTAGCGGCCTGCCTTGTGGTTGGGCCTTGTGTTGTCATTGATCGGTGGGTCAGCGGGGATTTGTAAAGAAATGGACTGGCTGGTGTTGGTACTGACTGGTATTGGTACCTTCAGGCATTGGTACTGAATGGTATTGGTACTGACTGATATTGATATTGGTACTGACTGATATTGATATTGGTATTGGTACTGATATTGATATTGGTATTGGTACTGACTGGTATTGGGATTGGTACTGACTGGTATTGATATTTATATTTGTACTGACTGGTATTGGTATTGGTACTGACTGGTATTGATATTGGTATTGGTACTGACTGGTATTGCTATTGGTATTGGTAATGACTTGTGTTGATATTGGTCTTGGTACTGACTGGTATTACTATTGGTATTGCTAATGACTTGTATTGATATTGATATTGGTACTGACTGTTATTGATATTGGTACTGGCTGGTGTTGATATTGGTATTGGTACCGACTTGTATTGATATTGGTACTGACTGTTATTGATATTGGTATTGGTACTGACTGGTATTGGTATTGATATTGGTACTGACTTGTATTGGTATTGATATTGGTACTGACTTGTATTGGTATTGCTATTTGTATTGGTACTGACTGGTATTGATATTGGTACTGGCAGGTATTGATATTGGTACTGCCTGGTATTGATATTGGTACTGGTACCGACTGGTATTGATATTGGTTGGTATTGATGTTGGTACTTGCTGGTATTGATATTGATATTGGTATTTATACTGTCTGGTATTGATATTGGTACTGACTGGTATTTATACCAGCTGGTATTGATATTGATATTTATACCAGCTGGTATTGATATTGATATTTATACCAGCTGGTATTGATATTGGTATTTATACTGGCTGATATTGATATTTATACCGGCTGGTATTGATATTGGTATTTAAACTGTCTGGTATTGATATTGATATTGATATTTATACCGGCTGGTATTGATATTGGTACTGACTGGTATTGATACCGACTGGTATTGATATTGATATTTATACCAGCTGGTATTGATATTGATATTTATACCAGCTGGTATTGATATTGGTATTTATACTGGCTGATATTGATATTGGTATTTAAACTGTCTGGTATTGATATTGATACCGGCTGGTATTGATATTGGTGTTTATACTATCTGGTATTGATATTGGTACTGACTGGTATTGATATTGGTATTTATACTGGCTGGTATTGATATTGGTACTGACTGGTATTAATATTGGTATTTATACTGTCTGGTATTGATATTGGTACTGTCTGGTATTGATATTGGTACTGACTGGTATTGATATTGGTACTGACTGGTATTGATATTGGTATTAATACTGGCTGGTATTGGTACTGACTGGTATTAATATTGGTATTTATACTGTCTGGTATTGATATTGGTACTGTCTGGTATTGATATTGGTACTGACTGGTATTGATATTGGTACTGACTGGTATTGATATTGGTATTAATACTGGCTGGTATTGGTACTGACTGGTACTGGTACGCTTTGATGTAAATATGAACATTGCTAAGGTATGAAATAAAATGTGTTTTCAGCGACTCCAAACCTCGTCCTTGTACTGCAGAAAGACTGATGATGACGATAATGATGAATTGAAATTACCTAGCGCTTTTCCAGGTGCTCAAAGCACTTTACATTCACACCACATCTACCACCATTTTGCAACACCCACCTAGGTGATGCCACGCTAGCCGCTCTGCGGCAGAAAGCTCACCGTACATCCGCTACTAACCATCTGTGTACTGTATCTCTAACTAGTGTCAGTGTCTCATAGCCTCTCTGTCACCCAGCTTATCAGGAGTCACCAAGCAGGTAATGAACCAGGGTGATGCTTCAGGACCACATGTAGTATGCATGCATCCCAAGTGGCACTCTGGGCTCTAGTCAAAAGTAGTGCACTATAAAAGGAATAGGGTGCCATTAGAGATGTAATCTTCTCTGATAAACACAAACTAACATGTCTGAGTACAGGCTGGGTGCTAGGGGCCTCTAGGAGATCTGATCATGTGGTGTAGGGGGGCTGTAGTCTGCCTGGTTGAAAGGTAAGAATGACATTTGAAAGGGGAGATCAGGACATGACATTCTACAGGTATTTATGAGGCAACGTGATATGAAGGCTTGGGATCATGATAACAACAACCATGATGGTGATCCAAAGGAAGGAAGGGAGGTTGGTTCTCTCTCTCACACACACACGCACACACACACACACACACACACACACACACATACACATACACATACACACATACACATACACACATACACTGGCAACAATTTAAGCAGGGAAGCATGGGGTGATGAAGATATCTTCTCCTTTCTCTCACTCCTTTGGCAAGTAAGTTGTGTGCGTGTGATTATATCCCACCTTATCGATGTGACAAGCCTATCAAAGACCTTTGACCTTTCTGACTCTCCTGCTTTGGTTTATAAAGGAAAAGGCTCTAATTCTGCTGGTGTCGCCTCAAAGGCTCAAATGTCATCCTTTATCAACGTACCTCCATCACCTTGTTCCCTGATTGGTACTGGCTAAAGTCACACTTTGTCTTCTGTTGAACTATACCTGCATAAATACAAGGGAACATAAAACCTAGATTTTTCTTCTGTAACACCCAGATCTAACACTCAGATTGATGCTAGCCAGGACAGGTTTACTTTCTATTCTACACTGAGCAAAAATATAAACGCAAACGGCAAAAATGTAAGAGTTACAATTCATATAAGGAAAGCAGTCAATTGAAATAAATGAATTAGGCCCTAATCTATGGATTTCACATGATTAGGAATACAGATCTACATCTGTTGATGACAGATACCATAACAAAGGGTAAGGGCGTAGATCAGAAAACCAGTCGGTATCTGGTGTGACCACCATTTGCCTACAGCAGCACAACACATCTCCTTCGCATAGAGTTGATCGGGCTGTTGATTGTGGCCTTCGGAATACTGTCCGTCTCCTCTTCAATGGCTGTGTGAAGTTGCTGGATATTGGCGGGAACTGGAACACGCTGTCGTACACGTCGATCCATAGCATCCCAAACATGCTCAATAGGTGATATGTCTGAGTATGCAGGTCATGGAAGAACTAAGACATTTTCAGCTTCCAGGAATTCTGTAAAGATCCTTGCGACATGGGGCCGTGGATTATCATTCTGAAACATGAGGTGATGGCAGTGGATGAATGGCACGACAATGGGCATCAGGATCTCGTCAAGGTATCTGTGCGTTCAGATTGTCAATGAAATGCAATTGTGTTCGTTGTACGTAGCTTATACCTGCCTGCCCATACCATAACCCACCTGCCACCATGGGGCACTCTGTTCACAACATTGACATCAACAACCCGCTCGCCCACTCGCCGCCATACACACTGTCTGCCATCTGCCCGGTACCGTTGTAACCGGGATTCATGCGTGAAGAGCACACTTCTCTAGTGTTCCATCGATGGTGAGCATTTGCCCACTGACGTCGATTACGATGTCTAACTGCAGTCAGGTCAAGACACTGGTGAGGACGACCAGCACGCAGATGAGCTTCCCTGAGACGGTTTCTGACAGTTTGTGCAGAAATTCTTTGGTTGTGCAAACCCATACTTCTATCAGCTGTTCGGGTGGCTGGTCTCAGACAATCCCACAGGTGAAGAACCCGGATGTGGAGGTCCTGGGCTGGTGGTCTGCGTTTGTGATGCTGGTTGGATGTACTGCCAAATTCTCTAAAACGACATTGGAGGCAGTTTATGGTAGAGAAATGAACATTAAATTATCTGGCAACAACTCTGGTGGAGGTTCCTGCAGTCAGCATGCCAATAGCATGCTCCCTCAAAACTTGATATATCTGTGGCATTGTATTCTGTGACAAAATTTGCACATTTTAAAGTGGCCTTTTATTGTCCCAGCACAAGGTGCACCTGTGTAATGATGATGTTGTTTAATCAGCTTCTTGAGATGCCACACCTGTCAGGTGGATGGATTATCTTGGCAAAGGAGAAATGCACACTAGCAGGGATGTAAACAAATTTGTGAGAAATAAGCTGTGAGAGAAATAAGCTGTGTGTGCATATGAAGAATTTCAGGGATCTTTTATTTTAGCTCACTTTACATGTTGAATTTATATTTTTGTTCAGTGTATTTACAGTTTACACATTGGAAGAAACTGTGAAGAAGTAATTGTCTTAGTCCCATTGTTTATCTATGACCTGGCACAGTCCTCTCTCTCTCTCTCTCTCTCTCTCTCTCTCTCTCTCCTTTCTTTCTCACTTTCTTTCTTTTTCTCCGTTCTTTCTTTCTCTCTGTCTCCCTCTGCTTTCTTAGAGAGAAAGTGACATCTTGTCACTGACAGGGCCACAATGTGCCCTTGACTATTGTAGAGTTCTGTTAAAGCATCAAGATGTCTCTCGCTTTCGTCTTCTTTCTTTCTTTTTCTCTATTTTCAAAGCTGTAAATCAATCAGCTGTGGGAACACACACACTTTCCTCTCCTCTCTGTCTATTCAACGGCCAGCGATCATTTAGAGTTGACATGTATTGTGAAGAACTGAGCTGCTCTTTCTTATTCTCTCCTCCTTTCTCTTTCAACTGTCTGTCATTCATGTCCAGGCCAATATACACACACCAAAAAGAATAAAGCAAAGAAACGGAAGGATAAATTGATGGATGGAAGGATAAGCGAAAGACACTATCCTTCCCTTTAAAGGTTTGTTATTGTACAGGAGACTGTCTTCTCTTCCCAGTCATTTCTACTCTGTGTTTTTTAGTCTGAAAGCCCATCCACGAGCTCCCTTTGTCAAGGAAAGCAATAAGGCCCCATTGAATGACTCTGAATGGGGCCTGCCATCCTTAGAGGCCGCGGCCAGTCCACTTCTATTCTTTAGCCTCCTATCTAATTGGAGCTGAAATGAAATGGAGGTTTCTTTATGAAAATAGCCTTTGTTTGGCCTGCAGCGCTGGTAATTCATAAACAATAAGCTGGGAGGCCATTGTGGGGATAATAATACATGCAGTCTGCTGGAGACGCAGCGAAGGCAGCAGAACGCTGGTGGAGGGTATATAAGGATAGGAAGAGAAGAAGAGCAATGGGAAAGAGATGGCAGAGAAATTCTAGGAGTGACTTGAAATATGGGGAAAGGAGTGACAGGTGAAGATGGGGACAGAGAGAGGGATGGGCAGTGAGTGAGTGCCTCTGGGCAGACATTGGCTCAGTCAGGAGTTGAGAGGAGAGAGGACTGAAAGATTTGTGGGGAATGCAGTAGGATAATGGTGCAGTACTAGATGATATAAAGTGTGGAGCAGAGAGGGGAAATAGGGAAGACGGTGTGCGGCTGGATTAGAGGAGGAGGGTGGAGGAGTCGGCATAACAGAAGGACAGATTTGACTCAGAAAGCTCAATGGATTACAGATTTGTGAGCTGGTGGTTTGTCACTACTTGCTGGCAGTTACATTCTCTGTCTGCTTCTCTATGCCATTTCTCTCTCTCCAGCTCAACTTTAGGGCAGAGTAAGCTCTGTGGCTGAGTGTAGTCTGTCAGAGCAAACTGAGAGGGCAAAAGGGAGAGGCAGTAGAGCTGGTGAGGTGCTTGTAACTGGACCTGTTTCTCCTTGCTTTGGAATGTGACTCTCTCAATTCAAGAAGCTTCAATGACTCAATCACTGATGGGATACTTCTCTCCCTAAGAACATCAGGTGGAATTAAATCTGACAAAGACTCTTTGATTGAAATGGGAGTGAAGCAATGGGAGCGGAGCATCCAAATTCTCCAGGTATGTCTCTTTTTTCCCCCATGGTATTTAGTGTTCCCTGCACCTGTGGATGTGCTTTCAGTTGATTAGATCTGCGTACTTTAGTTACAGAGAATGATCACTCTACCTTTTCTCCCTGGATGCAGAGAGGAGAAGTCTATTTGAAAGTGTTGTGCAGCTAAAAGAAATAGAGCGACACCCGTGACTTTACCTTTCATTACTGGAGGAGAGGAGAGGAACATATTGCGGTCCAGAATAAAGAGTCTCTAAGTGTTCTACCTGTAAGTGACATGTGACATCTGAGTATGTCTTTAAACAGCTAGTGTGTGTGTGAGGAAGTTAGATCAAACTCTCTTATCCGCATTTGTACATGTCACGTCCTAATGGTTATGATTAAGACTTGAGGAGGGTGCACTGATCCTCGATTTGTATCTGAAGCCATTCATGTGGTAACACTGATATCTTGGCACTAGATGGCAGTGTTGGTCAATAAATTAAATCCATAGGATTCAATATGAAACCTTCCCCGAGTGTAGAATGAGTGTTGTAAATTCAACCACTAGGTGGCAATCAAACCACACAAACGTCCTGTAGGTGACTCCTTGCTACATAGCGTGTGTGTTTATTTGAACGCAGCTGACTGCTTAGTAGCAGTCAGTAGGAATGGTTGGCAGGTTTGAAAATGTGTGTTTGTGCCTAGAAGCATGTGTGCGTGACAGCGGTCAGTAGAAGTGGTTGGCACAGGGAGGCTGGTAATCAGGTACTGGGCAAACAGGGTGGCAGCAGTCCGAGACGTTTGTGGGAGATTATCCCAAAATGATCCCTAGAATTATCCCCAGAATAACAGCCGGAGAGAGAGGCCTTGTCCATGGATGGGGATGGAGGGAAGGGGGGGGGGTAGAGGGAAAGTCAGATGGAGGGTGCGTTTGTGTGTGTGTGTGTGTGTGTAATGAGTCTGGCAGTGTTGGTACATTGGAGTAATGAACCATGTTAATCCAAACCAAACAGCAATTAGCAGCAGATTTGACTAACACTGGAGATACAGTTAGACTCTCATAAAGGGACAGAGCACCGAAGCTACCTGTGTGTGTGTGTGTGTCTTTGGTTGTGCCTGTTTTGTGTGTGTTGAATATAATATGTGCGCCACAAACACTGACCTGTTTACTGAACACTTAAAGAACACTTATCATGGAGTTGTTATATTCCACTTATCCCTCCAAGAAGGCCTCCAACACACACACCACAGGAGGCTGGTGAGGGGAGGACGGCTCATAATTATGTCTGGAACGGCACAAATGGAATGGCATCAAACACCTGGAAACCATCTATTTGGTCATTTTGATACCATTCCACCTATTCCGCTCCAGCCATTACCACAAGCCCGTCCTCCCCAATTAAGGTGCCACCAACCTCCTGTGACACATCCACACACACACACCCCCTAACTGAGAATACTAAATGTGTTCTCTATTCATGTCATAAACGTATCTCCAACAGTGTAAGCTGTAGTTACCAGGTTACGGTGTGTGCATGTGTGTATTCATCTCTGTGTGCGGTTGAGTGCATGCTGTCCATGTGAACCCCAGTGTGGGATAATTTGGGCACTTGTACCCCTATGGTTCTACCACCCCCACCCTCTTCCACACACACCCCACCTTTTAGTACACACAGTCCCATTTTCATGCCTGCAAAATCCTCCTAACAACTATGTTTGCAGCACAATTAGAGTGGGGGGGGGTGTAGTAGAGGGAGAGAGGAGAAAACAGTGGAGGGGAAGAATGACAAACCTGTGAGAAGTGTATTATAATTAGAGACAGAAAAAGATTGTCTAGAGAGAGTGGGGTAGTGATGGATGGAGACAGAGGGAGGGAGGGTGCAGAGGGTTAAGTGGACCTTTCTGGGTGCTGTGACTTCCTGCAGGTCCTTCCTCTTTCCTGGCCTGCTCTTCGTAAGGGGAGTGAGGTTGGGAGGGAGGGATGGCTGGAGAGAGGGATGTAGGGAAGGAGAGGCTAAACTGCCTGGGTCAAAGTGAGAGAGAAGACGAGGATAGTTCACCTAAAACCCCTGGCTTACTGAGCACAATGGAGGCAAGACACCACACACACACACACACACTGCGGCAGGGTTATGGCAACGTCCCAGCGGGTTATGAACTTCCCTGAAGCCGTTGCCATGGAGATGCCGTGAGTCGCTGACCCCCAGCACCTCGTTTCCCGCCGCTGGCTCATTGAAAGACTTGATTGACAGGTGTCCAAATGTCAGACACACAGACAGACCGGGGTTCAGCCAATATATTCTACACATACACTTACTAGGTGTGTGTGTGTGTGTGTGCGCATGTTTATAAGGCTCCTACCTTATTGTGAACCATTTTGCTACATGGAAGTCAGTGAGGCAGTGACGTTACATTATAGTACTATAATTATAGTAATTCAACATGGAGACCCCTGCACCTACACACAGGAACATTCCATTTTGTATGAATTAGACCAATAGAGTAGGGAAGGGCAGCAGAATAGAATTTAATTTAGCCCTACGTTCCAATTCCAACTAGAGTTGACCCAGTACCTTATTGTACCTGGATGGACAGTATTAATCTTGCGAGGTATTGGCAGTGGCACAAAAGACCGGCCTTTTTGTTTGTGTGTGTGTTCCTTTGTGTCACCCCCCCCCCCATTCTCTTTTACCATCCTCACCCTTCTCTCTTATCTCCATTAGTGCCAAACCCCTCCATGTCCTATTGACAGGACACACAGAGGTGTGTGTGTTATCAGGGGTGATGTGAGTGAGATCTGCTGAGTTAGTGATCCGGGACGATAATATTGTTAGCCGGTGTGCATCTGCGGTTTACTAAAGTGCTAAATCCTCTTTTTCCCCCCAAGATTTTGTATGTAGATATTTTTCGTAGAGAACGTTATTTACAATAAATATGACATTGAAATTTACTATACATAAATGGCTCCTCTTGAACACCCACTCCTTGCCATCATTACGGCCAGCTAACGCCAGCCATTCAGAAGAAACAGACCCTGCAATTTGCGTTGACATTTGAATGATAGTCAGGTTGTGTTTGTCAGGGTTGTTTTGTATTCTCAGTGGATGTAGCAAATATGTGTTAAGAGTGGCTGGAGAGACAGTGGGTGTGGATCTCACTCTGCCTCTCAATTCAACTCAAAGGGCCTTATTGGAATGGGAAACATGTTTACATTGCCAAAGCAAGTGAAGTAGATAATAAACTAAATAAATCAACAGTGAATAGTAAACATTACGCTCACAAAGGTTTCAAAATAGAGACATTTCAAATGTTATATTATGGCTATGTACAGTGTTGTAACACGAAAGGGAAAATAAATGCAGATAAGAGTTTGTATTCACAATGGTGTTTGTGCTTCACTGGTTGACCTTTTCTTGTGGCAACAGGTCACATCTTGCTGCTGTGATGGCACACTGTGGTATTTCACCTAATAGATGGTTTATCAAATTCTTTGGGTCTGTATAATCTGAAATGTCTCATGAATTTGGCAGGAGGTTAGGAAGTGCAGCTCAGTTTCCATCTCATTTTGTGGTAAGTGTGCATCATAGCCTGTCTTCTCATGAGAGACAGTTCTGCCTACGGCGGCATCTCTCAATAGCAAAGCTATTCCCACAGTCTGTACATAGTCGAAGTGTTCCTTCATTTAGGGTCAGTCACAGTGGTAGGTATTCTGCCACTGTGTACTCTCTGTTTAGGACCAAATAGTATTCCATTTTTTGGTTAATTCTTTCCAACATGTCAGGTACTGTGAATGTGTGTGTGGGGGGGGGGGGGGGGGGAAAGAAACATATCCAAAAACACCCCTAAGCTAGACTAGCTTACTTCAATACAGCTAACTAACCAACCAAAAACACCCCTAAGCTAGACTAGCTTACTTCAATACAGCTAACTAACTAACCAAAAACACCCCTAAGCTAGACTAGCTTACTTCAATACAGCTAACTAACCAACCAAAAACACCCCTAAGCTAGACTAGCTTACTTCAATACAGCTAACTAACCAACCAAAAACACCCCTAAGCTAGACTAGCTTACTTCAATACAGCTAACTAACCAAAAACACCCCTAAGCTAGACTAGCTTACTTCAATACAGCTAACTAACCAACCAAAAACACCCCTAAGCTAGACTAGCTTACTTCAATACAGCTAACTAACCAACCAAAAACACCCCTAAGCTAGACTAGCTTACTTCAATACAGCTAACTAACCAACCAAAAACACCCCTAAGCTAGACTAGCTTACTTCAATACAGCTAACTAACCAACCAAAAACACCCCTAAGCTAGACTAGCTTACTTCAATACAGCTAACTAACCAACCAAAAATACAGCGGGTGGTCCGCCCAGTTCTAACTAGGGTATTTAGACAAAGTGTTCCTACGGGTAGTGTAGGCCCATGGGCAACTTGTCTTCCTACCCCCTTTTCCCACCATCAAACAAACAGTCAATCACCGTAACAAAACAATACTCACAGAATTCCAGACAAATGTGACATGTATGAACAAAAACCAAAAGAGAGCTCAATCCAAAGATAGCAATAGCGAGAGCGACACAGAGAGATTGAAACAGAGAGATCAAGCTACACAGAAAACAACTGACTGGGTTTTTAAACCAAGGGAAAGGGAATGTGATAGGGTAAGGGAAAAGGAGCAGGTGTCTTCTGATTGATGACTGATTGGTGACTGATGATTGCCACCTGTGAGGGGAGAAGGAGAGAAAAGAAACACACAGGATACACAGACACAGGATACCTGTATCCGTAACACTCCCACCCTTAAAAGAGCAACCCTAGGGGGGGATTGCGACCACAGTATTTACAAAACATACCAAAAATCATCATATTTACACACGAGACAAAGCATCTGCTAACACATTTTCACAACCCTTTTTGGCTGATCTCCAAATTATAATTGTGTACAATCAGCGCCCAACGCATAAGGCGCTGGTTCTGGTTGTACATCCGGTGGAGAAACACTAAGGGGTTATGGTCAGTATATACGGCCACTGGTAGGGCACTGGAACCAATATATACCTCAAAGTATTGCAGAGCCAACACAAAGCTAGAGCTTCTTGTTCGATGGTCGCATAGTTTGTCTGACATTTGTTAAACTTCCCATAAAAATAACAAACAGGATGATCCACTCCACTCTTGTCCTGCTGCAGTAGAACAGCACCAGCATCTCTGGCACTAGCATCTACCTCCAGTTTAAACAGTCGTTCAAAATCCGGAGCAGCAAGTACAGGGGTATTACATAAGAGTGCTTTAGCAGTATCAAAAGCTACCTTGCAATCAGGAGACCACTCGAACGATCTTGCCGGACTGAGCAAATTGGTCATCCTTAAAAAGCAGCGTGGCTCTCGTCTGGTGGTAGGTGCGGGGATTGTAGTTATAGCCATGACCTTGGCATCAACAGGGCGCACCTGTCCATGGCCGACCTCTTTGCCGACATAGGTAACAGTAGCCTTCCCAAACTCGCACTTTGCCAAGTTCAGGGTTAGAGAAGCAGCTGCCAAACGTCCACATACTACCCTTAGAGAGTCAACATGATCTGACCACTCAGACGAATAAATCACTAGATCATCAAGGTCTGCACTACAATTGGGAACGCCAGCTAATACGGATAATACGGCGTGAACCGGAAAGTGGCTGGTGCATTCCGCATCCCAAAAGCCATAACAGAGTATTGTAGGAAGTTGTCTGGGGTCACAAAGGCAGAAAACTCAGAAGCACGTGAGGTTAAGGGAACCTGCCAGGAACCTTTTAGGAGGTCCAACTTAGTTACATACTTGGCAGCACCAATAGTGTCGATAAAGTCGTCCAGTCTGGGTAACGGGAACGAATCTGGCATTGTGACAGAATTTACCTTTCGATAATCTGTACATAACCTGGACGTACCATCAGGTTTAGGAACCAGAATGCAAGGAGAACTCCAAGGGCCTGAACTTGGCTTAGCCAGGGCATTCTCCAATATATATCTCAACTCATCCCTCATTATCTTCCTCTTAGAAGCATTGACACGATATGGGTGTTGCTTGATAGGGGCAGCATTTCCAACATTAATGTCATGTTCCAACACGTTTGTGCGAGTAGAAACGTCATTAAAGAGGCGTGGAAAACGGTGTAGTAGCCTCACAATATCGTCGGCCTGTCCGTCCGTTAAATGAACCAGACCTGACTGGAGAGACAGCAGCATTTCTGAGTTGGGCGATCTAACACACTGCTGCTGAGTATTGCGCAACTCTAATCCATCTCCATCAACATCATCAATAGGACAGCCCACTATCATAGCAGCAGAAGCAGAGGAGACAGCAGTGCCTTCTGCTTTTTGAACTATCTACCTGGGTGATGAGTCGGGTGTGGTATGCTTTCAACTTGTTAATGTGGCACACACTAGATTGGTGTTTTCTATCTGGAGTTTGAAGCACATAATCAGTTTCACTTCATTTATTTTCTATGAAATAAGGACCAGAGAAACGAGCTGATAGTGAAGATCCTGGAACAAGCAATTAACACCAATACTTGGTCACCTGGCTGTAGTGGATGAGAAACAGCCTGTTTATCATAGTGTCTTTTCATACTCCTCTGTGATGAAGACAGAGCTTCCTTTGCGAGAGCACAGGCTTGGTGTAGGCGCTCACGAAAGCGACTAACGTAGTCCAACACATTCTCATCTCCCGCACACAACTCTTGGGACAAAAACTCTTCTATAAAGACTTTCATTGGTCCTCTCACTGTGTGACCAAACACTAGTTCAGCCGGGCTGAAACCTAGGGACTCCTGTACAGTTTCACGAGCAGCAAACAAAACTAGAGGAACTCCGTCATCCCAATCTTTCTCAGATTCCAAACAATATTTACGTAGCATAGACTTCAGTGTCTGATGCCATCTTTCAAGCGCTCCCTGAGACTCTGGGTGATAGGCGCTTGCCACACGGTGAGTAATTGATAACGATTTTAACACCTGCTTGAAGAGCTTGGATAAGAAATTGGTACCTTGATCACTTTGTACAACCTTAGGTAACCCGAATGTCGTGAAGAATTTTATTAAGGCTTTACTCACTACCGGGGCTGTAATCCTTCTCAGAAGAATGGCCTCGGGTATCTTGTTGTAACAGAAACTGGTTACCCGATTTTGTATTCGGTAACGGTCCAACGCAATCAACCACCACATGTTGGAATGGTTCCCCTATGACAGGTATGGGACAAAGAGGAGCAGGAGGAATAACCTGATTGGGTTTTCCTGTTATCTGACATGTGTGGCATGTCCTACAGAACTGAGCCACATCTTGTTTTAAACCCGGCCAAAATAAATGTCGAAGGATCCGATCCATAAGTCTTGGTGATTCCTAAATGACCAGACCGACCACTGGTGATCATGAGCAAGGGATAACACATTTTGTCGAAAGGCTGTAGGAATCCCTATTTGGTAAACAGCATTCCAATCTCCGTCCACGTCTACATGGGATGTCCATTTATGCAGGAGGAGATTACCATCAATGAAGTAAGCCACATTCTTCTTCTTTACATCTTCCAATGAGACAACATTAGAAAAACATTTAGCAAGCTTGTTGTCAACCTTTTGGTTAGCAATCAGCTGCTCACGAGTGACTGGTAACTGTATTGCATCAGCAGTAAGTTCAACATTCTTCGATTCTTCCCTGGGCTGTTTGTCAGAGGTGATCAGCTTCCCAGAGGTAGGACACAAACCATCCTCTTGATCAACCTCTTTGAACAGAAGAGTGTTTGACAAATCTATCACGTCACTCTCTTGTCGTGCCTGAGCACGAGTGACAGCACAAGCGGGGAACACATGTGGATAACTTTGTGCCAGCTCTTTGGAGAGAGAGTGGTCACTTTTATCCAATACTTCCAATACGGGTACTACCTTTCCTCCGGCAATATCGTTACCCATGATAAAGGTCACACCTTTCACTGGCAACATAGGACGTACCCCCACTCTGAATATTCCACTGATTAACTCAGTGTACTTTCACAAAGTGCAATGGCACTGGGACAAAACCCATTTCAATACCCTGCACTAACACACTGGAACCACAGTATGTATCGTCAGATAATGGCAACACATCAGACAATATAAACGACTGCGCCGCACCAGTATCTCTAAGGATTTTAACCGGACGCTGAGACGCTTCGTCATTCGTTAGGGACACTAACCCCTCGAAAATGAACGGTTCATAACTGAGGTCGGGGACTGAGACTTTCAAACTGCAGTTACCCTGAGGCACCTGTTTTGTTTCAGACCTCACAACCGTATGAATTAGCCCAATCATATGTCCCACCTTATGACAATAGAAACATGAGCAGTGGCAAATTTTTCTGCTGTGCTTGATACACTGCTGGCCGACTAGGACTAAAAGTTGGCAACTCAGTGGCTCTACCCTCAGTATGAGCCGAAAACACACTCTTGTGCGTCAACACAAACTCGTCTGCCAACACAGACACTTCTGACAGGAAGGATACTTTCTGTTTGTTTAGGTAAACTACAATGCATTCGTGTAAGCAATTTTTTAACTCTTCCAACAAGATTAACTCCCGGAGAGAGTTGAAATCAGTTACCTTACTAGCAGCATGCCATTTATCAAACAGATTTCCCTTGTCTCTAGCAAAATCCACATAAGTCTTACTAGAAGACTTTCTATGAGACCTAAATCTCTGTCGGTATGCCTCAGGCACAAGCTCATAGGCGCGAAGAACAGTAGCTTTGACCACTTCATAATTCAAACTGTCCTCCAGAGGTAGCGCTGACAAAACCTCTTGGGCTTTACCAGTTCATTTACACTGAAGTAATAGACACCATACCTCTTCAGGCCATTTCAATGCTACGGCTATACGCTCAAATACACAAAAAATAGGAGTCAACCTCCGACTCTCTGAACAAAGGTACTAAGGCAATCTGCCTACTAATGTCAAAAGTGTTGGAAGCTCCAGCTGGTGAGGACGAGTCACTAACAGTCACAGCAGGAACGAAGGCTAGCCTCGCTCGCTCACTCACTCTCTCTGGTTAAAAGAGTAATTATATTGTTGTTTACTACAAACGGCTTCACAGTAAACAACACGTGTGCATACACACACACACCCCTACACACACAATATTTGGGTAGTACTGGTCATGTGTTTAAGTGAGCTCTCCTCTTGTCCTCCTCTCAGCCAGAAGTGCTGCTCGCTCCCAGCGCTCACTGAGAGAGAAATGTACCCTATGGGTGACCCTAGCCAAGTGTATGTGTGTGATGACTAAAATGTCCTCTCCAATGAGCAACTCTCACACTCATGTAATATTTCACATCCCTGTTCCAACGGTTGTATTGTAGTAGTAGTAGTGGTAACACTATTTGGATAGTTCATCTGGAGATGCTACAGACTACCAGTAACATTTCAACTAACTACTTACCCTAACTCTTATCCTAACCCTTATTCTAAACTTAACCCTAACCGTAACCTTTAACGAGCAGTTGCTTATCAACAGATAGTTTGTTGATAGTATGACCGTCTGTAAAGCCTCTACAGATTGAAAATCCAAATAAAGTGTGACCATTTAATTTGTTTTTATTTATATCCCCAAAATGCCTAAATATATTTTAAATTCTGCAAATATTGACACATCTGTATGTTTAAATCATATTTCAAATGTATAATATTTATAATCTAATAATAATACTGTAGGTCTAATGTAATGCAGATTTTAACCACAAGTGTGTTAAAACATGCCGTTTCTGGTCTGAGATGTTGGTGGCGCTGTTGCTATGTGGTGGAGCCTGTTGGACCAGACAGCACAGCATTACATTAGGCTGCATTATCTAAACACTCAACAAACTTAAATTAAATTTGTGACTTTTTCCCCCGTCCAGATTCTGTCGTGTGATTGGTCCATAGTGGGATCCCATTCTCTCCTTATTGTTAGTGCAGATGTGGCGGTATCCATTGGTCCTCAGCCACTCACAAATTGAATCAGAATCAATTTGACCTTTTAAGAAAATATACGCAGCATGCTCTTCACCAGATATGTATGAGTGTATTGCATGCAGAGTGTGTGTGTGTGTGTGTGTGTGTGTGTGTGTGTGTGTGTGTGTGTGTGTGTGTGTGTGTGTGTGTGTGTGTGAGAGAGAGAGAGAGAGAGAGAGAGAGCTTGCTCTGAAGTGGAAGGCAGCGTCTCCATGTTAAGCCAGGAATAGACCAATTAGTGTGTATTGGGGTTAGCAACAGAGCAGGCAGCCATGTGAATGTGTCATTGATTGGTAAGATCTGGCTAATCACCACGACTCATAAACTCACCAGCTTTATAATGTCAGCTGGGCCTTCTACACTACACACCTCTCATTTTTTACTCTCTCTCTCTCTCTCTCCATTCATTCATTCCTTCCTTTCTGTTTATTTTCCCCATCTGTCTCCTCAGTCTTCTCTCTCTTCCTTCCCTTCTTTTCATTTCGATCCCCTCTTCTCTATTTCTTCCTTCCTTTCGTCGTCTCTCTTTTTCGTCTTCTATGATGAGTTGAGATGCAGCAGGAGAAGGAAACACAAGCCCATGATGATGACTTCCTCCGTTACACTAAAGTAGTTAACATTGCCACATTGAAGGAGTGTCAAAAAGGAGAGGGGGAGAAAGTGGTGTGTGCGTGTATTTATGTTTGTGGAAGTTAATGTTTATCATATATTGCGATGTGCATATTCTTCCTTCTGGCTTCACTCATAAGAAGTCCTCATCCTAAACAGTTGTGATAGAAGCCATGATGGTAGGAACAGAGTGAGGGAACAGGGAAGCTAACCTACAGCTGAGTACTGGCTCACAGCACCTCCTCATTTGTCATTTATTTCTCCTTCTCCCTCTCCTCCCTTTTTAAACGCAAATCAAATTAGTGAGCCTGAACCTCTCGGTGGTGTAATAGGTATTAGTTATCATATTAATTAGCATCAGATTGACAGCATGGCAGACAGCTGGGGGCACGTGTGTGTGTGTGTGTGTGTGAGAGAGGTGAGGGGAGTTACAGGGCAGACACACCAGTATTTGATTTGTTGTGTTGTTAATGTGACACTGATTATACAGGTCATGGTAAAACAAAGCTGTGCCTCGGCTATGCTAATACAGACGCTGAGATGGCGAGGTTGTCACACGCACTGTTAAGGACACACATACACACACACAACAAACCAAACAAACATGGGGAGAGCTTTTTTTTTTTTAAGTGAAAAACTGTTGCCATGGAGAGGAGAGGTTAGGGTATTTGACCTATCTTATAATGCTGCCTCTTGTCCCCAGAGCTGTAATTTCATGAGAAAATGTGTGTGTTCCAAGAGAATTTATTGATCTCTATGTTTATGAGCAGATAAATGCAGTAGTGATGGTTGAGGTGGAGGGTTATTTGGATGTGCTCAGTCTTTTGTGGTATGCTCAATCCATTGTGTTTATCTAGTCTGCTGTTGATGTGGGGAGAACTGGGGCTCTTTCTCTCTCAGCGGGGCATCTTTTTTGTCTAGGTTGTGTGTGTGTGTGTGTCTGTCTGTTGTGGGCAAGGCGTGAGCAAGGTGCAATAGGCAGTCTGCAGTATAAAGAGGTGTGCGTGATCAGACTGCATCTTTCAGACTTGCTATATACTGAACTCAACATAACCCTGGTTAGCGTTCTGAGGTAGGGCTACTTGCTACCGTATATACTGAACTCAATACTACCCTGTTAACATTCTGAGGTAGGGCTACATGGTATATACTGAACTCAACACAGCCCTGGTTAGTGTTCTGAGGTAGGGCTACATGGTATATACTGAACTCAACACAGCCCTGGTTAGTGTTCTGAGGTAGGGCTACATGGTATATACTGAACTCAACACAGCCCTGGTTAGTGTTCTGAGGTAGGGCTACATGGTTTATACTGAACTCAACACAGCCCTGGTTAGTGTTCTGAGGTAGGGCTACATGGTATATACTGAACTCAACACAGCCCTGGTTAGTGTTCTGAGGTAGGGCTACATGGTTTATACTGAACTCAACACAGCCCTGGTTAGTGTTCTGAGGTAGGGCTATAGTGTGAAGCAGTGGCGATTTTAGCATGTAAATCTTGGTGGGGCAAAAAAGAAACATGTTTGATGCATGCCAGCAAAGCCACTACACAACACTAAACAATACATTAATTGCACACTAACGGTGACAAACGGTGCCCACAAACTGTTAGGGCCTACATAAAGCTGTCCCAACATCTTACCACCACTACACATGGCTTTCAGTAGAGCCTTGTCTGGCAGCGAAACAGTTAATTCAGCCTCATTTACTGCCTTTTAAAAAAACATAGCTGATATGGCTGACTTACTTCAACAAATGTGGTTTCTACTGACAATTGAGATGTACAAACTATGGCATAAGGGGACGACGAGCGGATGAGGCAATCCGTAATTTAGATTTAGACATAAATGGTCGAGCTAGGATGGATAACTATTTGTTTTGCGCGTTTGAAATGTACAGCAACATAATTCAGAACATGGGCCGTACTTACTGTATTCTCCCTGTACACCAAGTCAGAACCGTAGGATAAACAAAGGGGGCATATAAGCAGACAATGAAAGCTCTTACGATATTCAATGATTACTTGTCTCTAAAACAGGCTATAGGCTACATGTGCACCAGCAAGTCAGAACAGTAGGCTAAATTATGAGGGGGAAAGAAACCAGATTATTAGGGTGAAGCCCATGGGCTACTAACAGCTTACAACACAAATTACACTTAGTATTACATTCTTGGCTACGTTATACATATATCATTGGCAGATACAGTTGAAGTTGAAAGTTTACGTACACTTAGGTTGGAGTCATTAAAACTTGTTTTTCAACTACTCCACAAATGTCTTGTTAACAAACTGTAGGACATCTACTTTGTGCATGGCACAAGTAATTTCTTACATTAATTGTTTACAGACAGATTATTTAACTTATAATTCACTGTATCACAATTCCAGTGGGTCAGAAGTTTACATATAATAAGTTGACTGGGAAAATTCCAGAAAATTATGTCATGGCTTTAGAAGCTTCTGATCGGCTAATTGACATAATTTTAGTCAATTGGAGGTGTACCTGTGGATGTATTTCAGTAAACTCAGTGCCTCTTTGCTTGACATAATGGGAAAATCAAAAGAAATCCGCCAAAAAATTGGGAGCATCTTTGGGAGCAATTCCAAACGCCTGAAGGTACCACGTTTATCTGTACAAACAATAGTACGCAAGTATTAACACCATGGGACAACGCAGCCATCGTACCGCTCAGGAAGGAGGCGCGTTCTGTCTCCTAGAGATGAACATACTTTGGTGCGAAAATTGCAAATCAATCCCAGAACAGCAGCAAAGAACCTTGTGAAGATGCTAGAGGAAACAGGTACAAAAGTGTTTATATCCACAAGAAATATATCCGCTCAGCAAGGAAGAAGCCACTGCTCCAAAACCGACATAAAAAAGCCAGACTACGGTTTGCAACTGCACATGGGGACAAAGATCGTACTTTTGGGAGAAATGTCCTCTTGTCTGATGAAACAAAAATAGATCTGTTTGGCCATAATGACCATCATTATGTTTGAAGGAAAAAGGGGGAGGCTTGCAAGCCGAAGAACACCATCCCAACCGTGAAGCACGGGGGCGGCAGCATCATGTTGGGGTGCTGCAGGAGGGACTGGTGCACTTCACAAAATAGATGGCATCATTAGGATGGAAAATTATGTGAATATATTGAAGCAACATCTCAAGACATCAGTCAGGAAGTTAAAGCTTGGGTCTTCCAAATGGACAATGACCCCAAGCATACTTCCGAAGTTGTGGCAAAATGGCTCAAGGACAACAAAGTCAAGGTATTGGAGTGGCCATCAGAAAGCCCTGACCTCAATTGGAATGGGCCAAAATTCACCCAACTTATTGTGGGAAGCTTGTGGAAGGCTACCCAAAACGTTTGAAGTCAATGCTACCAAATACTAATTGAGTGTATGTAAACTTCTGTCCCACTGGGAATGTGATGAATGAAATAAAAGCTGAAATAAATAATTCTCTCTACTATTATTCTGACATTTCACATTCTTAAAATAAAGTGGTGATCCTAACTGACCTAAGACAGGTCATTTTAACGAGGATTAAATGTCAGGAATTGTGAAAAACTGAGTTTAAATTCATGTAAACTTCCGACTTCAATTGTATATGCATATATGCAGTAGAATACAAGACATTTTTGGACTCACCTTGTTGTGTTGTGCTCAAGTGAACAGAAAGGTGGCGTGGTGGTCCTTAGTGGGCAAATGTTGTCATAAAAGTCTGGCATTCTCTGGATTTATGGTTCTTTCAAGACAACTGGGAACTCGGACAACAACAAGGTTAAATCATGATGTCAGTGATCTTCAGGTCGGAGCTCTCAAAAAGAGGCCAGAGTTCCCGAATTGGAATTTCGAGTTCGATGACCTAAACGTATTTCACCAGGGCTCTTTTTTTTGTTTCCAGTTGTCCTGAACTCGCTGAAGTCCGAAATTTCCCAGTTACGAGTTTCCAGTTGTTTTGAACACGGCAGAAATTATGCTGGATTGACTGCATGAATGTTTATCCTTTTAAATTTGGGAAAGAGACTCTTGACTCCCTGTTTTATAGGTATCCCGGTTTTGATCATTCTACCTGCCCTGACCCTGAGCCTGCCTGCCGTTCTGTACCTTTTTCCACTGCACTGGATATACTGACCTCTGCCTGCCACCGAACCCTGAGCCTGCCTGCCGCTCTGAACCTCACGGACTCTGCCCTGGACTACTGACCCCTGCCTGCCCTTGACCTGTTCTTTGCCTGCCCTCTGTTTATATAATAAACGTCCGTTATTCGAACTGTCTGCATCTGGGTATTTTCCTGAGCCGTGATAGTTTGCGAACTGATATGTGACATGTATTAATGCCAAAATAGTATGCAAAACAGGGACAATATATATATATATATATATATTTATTTTATTTTTAGGTGATGCTCAAAACAGGTTGGGCTCTGCCCTGAATGATGTGTCGCCACTGGTGTGAAGGCTTAGGTTGGACGGTGGTCTCTAGGGCCCCAATACTAAATGATATCTGTGTGGGTATCACAGAACTTTAATGGCTATTCTAGAATGGACAAAGTAACAAAATTACCAGAACCTTTGACAATGTTGTTGTCTTAGAATATTTTTGTTTCTTAATCAACTTTACTAAAGCAGATTAAATAAATATTATGAGTAAATACAATCATCACCTGTAATCCTCAACCAATCAGCTGTTTTTCTGTTGTTTTGCGTTAGATTAGTTTATGATTGGATAAAGTTGTTTTGTATAATTAGCTTGTTCATGAGAACCGGGAAGTGTGTGTGTGTTTATGTGTAACTGTGGTAATGTGTTAATGTGCTGTGTGTAGGGTTAAAAAAGGGTTACAAAGGGAGGGTATATTACTGGAAACATTCAAATTCTATCAGTAAACTACCAGAATTTTGGTACTGTACCTTTCAAGAATTTTATGTAATCTATCACAAGACATCTAGTGGCCCTTTTGGGTACTTCATATTATCATTATCGTTTTTTATTTGAACATCATCTTATTTAATTATTTCATATATTTTACATGTGGTAAGGCCACACAGAGGGCCAGAGATAACTACAGACATCTGTAAAAAGGGGGAGGGGGGTACCTCAGAGGTGATTCAATTCTGTGTGTTTGGGTGCTGGGAGATTGTCTTGACGTTCTCCTGAACACTCGCCATACACAAGTCCGCACAATACAATACAGTGGGACAAATACACTGGTGGTTGGTGTTTGTGGGGGAGGGGTGAGTGTGTGTGTGTTCTTGGAAATAGAATACATTTGGGGAATATGTTTTGGAGTTTGATGTTGTGTGTAGTCGTTCCTTTATCCAATTCACTTTCAGCATCTCCTCTAACTTCCTTGTCCTGTCTACCTTTAGCTTTTCTCTACTTCCTCTCTGACCCAGATCCACATTCTCACTCTCTCTCCCCTTCTTCCTTTCTCTGGTCAGATGTGACCTTGTTGTGTGTGGTTTGTAGACAGGCAGTGTGTTGGCCAGCCATGTGTGTCTAAGCTGACCCTGAAGGACCCTGTGGGAGGTGACATTGCTAGCTGACCCAGGGGAGCTCCATGTTCATTGTTTTTTGCTTCACAATAGAATGTGCTGTCTCTCTCTCTTTCACTCTCTTTCTGCCTTTGTCTCACTCTTTCTCTGTATTTCTCCTGTTTCCTCACTCCCCTCCTTCACTTTGTCTCCTCTCCAGCTGTCAGTCACTTTTACTGCCTAAATAGTTTATCTATTTGTTTGTGGTTTATATCAGGGTGGTTGTGGGTCGGGGTAATGTTGCAAAGCTGACTGCAGTGCATGCTCTCCTGCTTCTGCTTGTTCTCCCCCTCTCCTCTATCTGTCTCTCTCTCCCACTCTCTTCTCTCTCTCATTTCTAATTTCTCTACTCCCTATCTCTCTCGTGCACTCTATCCCTCTCTCTCTCAATTCAATTCCATTTTCAATTTAAGGGCTTTATTGGCATGGGGAACATATGTTAATATCGCCAAGCAAGTGAAATAGATAATAAACAAAAGTGAGATAAACCTTCCAGATGGACAACCATCTCTTCACCAATCAGGTCTTTATGGCAGTGGCCAGACGAAAGCCACTCCTCAGTAAAAGGCACTTGACAACCCGCTTGGAGTTTGCCAAAAGGCACCTAAACACTCTCAGACCATGAGAAAAAAGGTTCTCTGGTCTGATGAAACCAAGATTTAACTCTTTGGCCTGAATGCCAAGAGTCACGTCTGGAGGAAACCTGGCACCATCCTTACGGTGAAGCATGGTGGGGGCAGCATCATGCTGTGGGGAGACTAGTCAGGATCGAGGAAAAGATGAACGGAGCAAAGTACAGAGAGATCCTTGATGAAAACCTGCTCCAGAGTGCTCAGGACCTTAGACTGGGGTGAAGGTTAACCTTCCAACAGGACAACAAACACAAGCACACAGTCAAGACAACGCAGGCTGGTTTCGGGACAAGTCTCTAAATGTCCTTGAGTGTCCGACCCAGAGCCCGGACTTGAACACAATCGAACATCTCTGGAGAGACCTGAAAATAGCTGTGCAGCAACGCTACCCATCCAACCTGACAGAGCTTGAGAGGATCTGCAGAGAAGGATGGGAGAAATCCCCCAAATACAGGTGTGCCAAGCTTGTAGCGTCATACCCAAGAAGACTAAAGGGTCTGAATTCTTATGTAAATGTGATAGTTCAGTTTTTTATTTTTAATAAATTAGCAAAAATGTCTAAACCTGTTTTTGTTTTGTCATTATGGGGTGTTGTGTGTATATTGATGAGGGGGAAAAGTATTTAATCCATTTTAGAATAAGGTTGTAATGTAACAAAATGTGGAAAAAGTCAAGGGGTCTGAATACTACCGAGGGCACTGTACTGGCAAGTTCGATGTCTTGGTAGCCTAACTAACATTAGGTAGCTAGCTAACATACCGGTACATACAAGCAACTGTTGTAATGATATTCTATGTGGTTCATAAGGCTAGTGTAGGTAACAAATTGTCAGCTAACATAACATGTAACTTATTTGAAAAATCATTACTTTATTACATTGCTCAACATTTTCTTATTTTTTTGTCATAATTTGGTAAAGCAATGAATTTGTTCCGCTGTATGTTTTCCGCCATTTTCTTCAAATCTGAAAATGTTATGAAGCCATTTTCTGAAGAATTGCATTATGGGCCCTAAAAGCACAGATATAATGTCCACTGCTTGTATACTTCGTATTTTGGCAAATGTAGTACGACATCCGGGATCTTTTGGCATGCAATCTATATCCATACTACGACCAAAAAGCATACTGCATACTCAATTTACATCACAAATAGATTGATTAGTGCGGTTAGTATGAGTATTCGAACACAGCTCATGTCTATAAGTGGCTTACATAGTGATTGTTTGCAGTGGCGACACCGTCATTTAGGGCAGGTGGGCAGAGCCACCTGTTTTGAACCTCACCTGTTTAGCAAAAAAATTACATATCTATTATAATATATGTTTTGGTTTTTTATTTTACCTTTTTTGAACTAGGTAAGTCCGTTAAGAACAAATACTTATTTTCAATGACAGCCTAGGAACAGTGGGTTAACTGCCTTGCAACTTTTCGGTTACTAGTCCAACGCTCTAACCACTAGGCTACCCTGCCGCCCCACATGCCTGTTTGGCATGTTATTTTGGCATTTTGCCACATATCAGTTTGCAAACAATGTAAAAAAAAAATACAACAACTTTGATTTAATAAAGCCCCATACAAACATGTCTCTTTTTTGCTTTCTTGAGTAAGGCATCTCCAAAAGGCATGTTTTTCAGCCCAGCTCATTGCTTTCTGTGGTGGTGGGGCAGCCACAGCAAAATATGCAGTGTAGGGGTTGGTAATGTTCTCTAGCTGCGCTGTGATTGGCTCAGTGTTTTGTCACTCATGGGGACACTACGTCACTGAAAAATCTACGGGGAGGGCACGAAAATTCAAGCCGCTTGGATGCTGCCATCGTGTTACATTAGAAGTGCCCATCCAAGAAGGCTCAAGGTCATTGGCCACAGATAAAATTACGTCAAATCACGTTAAATCTACTGTAGCTTTGATTGGACTGATCATGTCAACATCATACTTTCTAAATCTTTGCTAGCAAGCTAGCAGTCATCATCATGAATCAAGTCGACAATCTACTGGCAAATCCTTTTCTATCCTTGTCTTAATGAAGAGAAATTATAGATAAAACGTTTCGGTGCTCATCGGCCATTGGACATAAACATTACACAACAAGTTGGAAATTGCAAATTCAGCAATGAGTGGTTTGGAAGGAATCAGTGGCTAACTGCAAGAATTGCAAATCAATCACTAGCCTGCTTTTCAGTGGAGTGGGTTTAAGGGTCTCGTTTCCAAGCTTAAAATGATAAATAATCAACATTGGCCTGCATGACTTCTGCTGTGTTCAAAAAAGCTGAAAACTCAGAACTGGGAAATCTCAGACTTCTAACTTTGTTAAGCACTTTTGAAATGTACAGCGACAGAATTCAGAACAAATGTAATTGTATGCTGCTGCGTAAATGGTGTAATATGCCAGGGAGATATGTATTTATTTTTCAACCAGGTAGGCAAGTTGAGAACAAGTTCTCATTTAAAACTGCGACCTGGCCAAGATAAAGCAAAACAGTTAGACATATATAACAACACAGAGTTACACATGGAGTAAAACAACCATGCAGTCCCCAGCCGTGTCCTCAGAGCATGCACAGACCAGCTGGCTGGTGTGTTTACGGACATATTCAATCAATCCTTATCCCAGTCTGCTGTCCCCTCATGCTTCAAGAGGGCCACCATTGTTCCTGTTCCCAAGAAAGCTAAGGCAACTGAGCTAAACGACTACCGCCCCGTAGCACTCACTTCCGTCATCATGAAGTGCTTTGAGAGACTAGTCAAGGACCATATCACCTCCACCCTACCTGACACCCTAGACCCACTCCAATTTGCTTACCGCCCCAATAGGTCCACAGACGACGCAATCGCAACCACACTGCCAAAACCCATCTGGACAAGAGGAATACCTACGTGAGAATGCTGTTCATCGACTACAGCTCAGCATTTAACACCATAGTACCCTCCAAACTCGTCATCAAGTTAGAGACCCTGCCCCTTGCAACTGGGCACTGGACTTCCTGGACGGGCCACCCCCAGGTGGTGAGAGTAGGTAACAACATCTCCACCCCGCTGATCCTTAACACTGGGGCTCCACAAGGGTGCGTTCTGAGCCCTCTCCTGTACTCCCTGTTCACCCACGACTGCGTGACCATGCACGCCTCCAACTAAATCATCAAGACTGTGGACGACACTACAGTTGTAGGCTTGATTACCAACAACAACATGACGGCCTACAGGGAGGAGGTGAAGGCCCTCGGAGTGTGGTGTCAGGAAAATAACCTCACACTCAACGTCAACAAAATAAAGGAGATGATCGTGGACTTCAGGAAACAGCAAAGGGAACCCCGCCCTATCCACATCGACGGGACAGTAGTGGAGAGGGTAGTAAGTTTTAAGTTCCTCTGCGTACACATCACGGACAAACTGGATTGGTCCACCCACACAGACAGCGTTGTGAAGAAGGCGCAGCAGCGCCTCTTCAACCTCAGGAGGCTGAAGAAATTTGGCTTGTCACCAAAAGCACTCATAAACCTTTACAGATGCACAATCGAGAGCATCCTGTCGGGCTGTATCACCGCCTGGTACGGCAACTGCTCTGCCCACAACCGTAAGGCTCTCCAGAGGGTAGTGAGATCTGCACAACGTATCACCGGGGGTAAGCTACCTGCCCTCCAGGACACCTACACCACCCAATGTCACAGGAAGGCCATAAAGATCATCAAGGACAACAATCACCCGAGTTCAACCCGCTATCATCCAGAAGGCGAGGTCAGTACAGGTGCATCAAAGCAGGGACCGAGAGACTGAAAAACAGCTTCTATCTCAAGGCCATCAGACTGTTAAACAGCCACCACTAACATTGAGTGGCTGCTGCCAACATACTGACACAACTCCAGACACTTTAATAATGTGAATTGATGTAAAGAATGTATCACTAGCCACTTTAAACAATGCCACTTAATATAATGTTTACATACCCTACATTACTCATCTCATATGTATATACTGTACTCTATACCATCTACTGCATCTTGCCATCTTGATGTAATACATGTATCACTAGCCACTTTAAACTATGCCACTTTTATGTTTACATACCCTACATTACTCATCTCATATGTATATACTGTACTCGATACCATCTACTGCATCTTGCCTATGCCATTCTGTACCATCACCCATTCATATATCTTTATGTACATATTCGTTATCCCTTTACACTTGTGTGTGTATAAGGTAGCAGTTGTGGAATTGTTAGGTTAGATTACTCGTTGGTTACAACTGCATTGTCGGAACTAGAAGCACAAGCATTTCGCTACACTCGCATTAACATCTGCTAACCATGTGTATGTGACAAATACAATTTGATTTGATTTGATTT
The DNA here is from genome assembly GCF_002021735.2 of Oncorhynchus kisutch. Taxonomy (NCBI): domain Eukaryota; kingdom Metazoa; phylum Chordata; class Actinopteri; order Salmoniformes; family Salmonidae; genus Oncorhynchus; species Oncorhynchus kisutch. The sequence continues at coordinate 21,204,501 of NC_034199.2, forward strand.
AATACAGTAGAATAATAAGTCTATATACAATGTGAGCAAATGAGGTGAGATAAGGTAGGTAAAGGAAATAAATAGGCCATGGTGGCGAAGTAAATACAATATAGCAATTAAAACACTGGAATGGTAGATTTGACAGTAGATGAGTGTGCAAAGTAGAAATACTGGGGTGCAAAGGAGCAAAATAAATAAATACAGTAGGGGAAAAGATAGTTGTTTGGGCTATTTATAGATGGGCTATGTACAGGTGATTTGTTGTGAGCTGCTCTGACAGCTGGTGCTTAAAGCTGGTGAGAGAGATAAGTGTTTCCAGTTTCAGAGATTTTTGTAGCTTGTTCCAGTCATTGGCAGCAGAGAACTGGAAGGAGAGGCGGCCAAAGGAGGAATTGGCTTTGGTGGGTGACAAGTGAGATATATATACCTGCTGGAACACGTGCTACGGGTGGGTGCAGATATGGTGACCAGCGAGCAGAGATAAGGCAGGACTTTACCTAGCAGGGTCTTGTAGATGACCTGGAGCCAGTGGGTTTGGCGACGAGTATGATTTTTTGAGTAGGGTGTTGGAGGCTATTTTGTAAATGACTCACCAAAGTCGAGGATCGGTAAGATGGTCAGTTTTACGAGGGTATGTTTGGCAGCATGAGTCAAGGGTGCTTTGTTTGCGAAATAGGAAGCCAATTCTAGATTTAACTTTGGATTGGAGATGTTTTATGTGAGTCTGGAAGGAGAGTTTACGGTCTAACCAGACACCTAGGTATTTGTAGTTGTCCACATATTCTAAGTCAGAACCGTCCAGAGTAGTGATGCTGGACGGGCGGGCAGGTGCAGGCAGCGATCGGTTGAAGAGAATGCATTTAGTTTTACTTGTATTTTAGAGCAGTTGGAGGCCACGGAAGGAGAGTTGTATGGCATTGAAGCTCGTCTGGAGGGTTGTTAACACAGTGTCCAAAGAAGGGCCAGAAGTATACAGAATGGTGTCGTCTGCGTAGAGGTGGATCAGAGACTCACCAGCAGCAAGAGCGACATCATTGATGTATACAGAGAAGAGAGTCGGCTCAAGAATTTAACCCTGTGGCACCCCCATAGAGACTGCCAGAGGCCCGGACAACAGGCCCTCAGATTTGACACACTGAACTCTGTCGGAGAAGTAGTTGGTGAACCAGGCGAGGCAATCATTTGAGAAACCAAGGCTGTTGAGTCTGACGATGAGGATGTGGTGATTGACAGAGTCGAATGCCTTGGCCAGGTCAATGAATACGGCTGCACAGTATTGTTTCTTATCGATGGCGGTTAAGATATTGTTTAGAACCTTGAGCGTGGCTGAGGTGCACCCATGACCAGCTCTGAAACCAGATTGCATAGCGGAGAAGGTACGGTGGGATTCGAAATGGTCGGTGATCTGTTTGTTAACTTGGCTTTTGAAGACCTTAGAAAGGCAGGGTAGGATAGATATAGGTCTGTAGCAGTTTGGGTCAAGAGTGTCTCCCCCTTTGAAGAGGGGGATGACCGCAGCTGCTTTCCAATCTTTGGGGATCTCAGATTACATTTTGCAACAATTTCAGCAGATAATTTTAGAAAGAAAGGGTCCAGATTGTCTAGCCCGGATGATTTGTGGGGGCCCAGATTTTGCAGCTCTTTCAGAACATCAGCTGACTGGATTTGGGAGAAGGAGAAATGGGGAAGGCTTGGGCGAGTTGCTGTGGGGGGTGCAGTGCTGTTGACCGGGGTAGGGGTGGCCAGGTGGAAAGCATGGCCAGCCGTAGAAAAATGCTTATTGAAATTCTCAATTATAGTGGATTTATCAGTGGTGACAGAGTTTCCTATCCTCAGTGCAGTGGGCAGCTGGGAGGAGTATGTATACTGTAGCTAAGAAAGTAAAACTAAGTGTATGTTGTGTAGTAAACTGTTAGTAGCCCATGGGCCTCACCCTAATAATTTGATCCCTTTTCCCCTCATAACTCTAGAGCGACGCAGCAGTCAAATGCACTGCATCTCAGTGCTAGAGGTGTCACTACAGACATGGTTCGATTCCAGGTTGTATCACAACCAGCTGTGACCGCATTGTAAATAAGTATTTGTTCTTAACTGACTTGCCTAGTTAAATAAAGGTTAACAAAAAAATGTAATTACAGTTCTGATTTGGTGGTGCACATATAGCCTATAGCCTGTTTTAGAGAAATGTCATCATTGAATATTGCAAGAGCTTCATTGTCTGCTCATATGCCCCCTTTATTTATCCTACAGTTCTGACTTGTTGAACAGGGAGAACACTGTAAGAACTACCATGTTCTGAATTCTGTCACTGTACATTTCAAAAGTGCTTAACAAATAGTTATTGACTACGTCCATTCTAGCCCGCTTATTACTGTCTTAAGTGAAATTACGGATTGCCTCTTATCCGCTCATCGTCCCCTTATGCCATAGTTTGCACATCTCAATTGTCAGTAGAAACCACATTTGTTGAAGTAAATCAGCCATATCAGCTACTGTATGTTTTTTTTAAAGGTAGTAAACGAGGCTAAATGAACTGTTTCGCTGCCAGACAAGACTCTGCTGATAGCCAGGTGAAGCAGTGGTAAGGTGTTTGGACTGATATTGGGACTCTGCTGTTGAGACAGATTTATCCAGGCCCTAACAGTTTGTGAGAACCGCTTGTCACTGTTATAGTGCAATGAATGTATTGTTTAGTTTTGTGTTCTGTAGTGGCTTTGCTGGCATGCATCTAAAAACATTTTGGTGGGAGTTTGCCCCACCAAGTTTTACATGCTAAAATTGCCACTGGTAGTTTGTCCTTCTCCTCATACTGTAGCATGTAAATCTTGGACGAGAGAGCACTCTGTCACTTCAGAGTGAGAGTTGCACTAGAAGTCAAAGGCAGAAACTGGTGTAGGCTGAGATTGTGAGGGGGATGGGGTCTCAAGTATCAAAGGTTAAAGGTCACAGAAGGAGAGGGGGTCTTTAAGGTGTGATCTGTCTGACTGAGTGTCTATAGATTCTTCATCTTCAGAGGTGTCTGAAGAGGTCTGTCAGTAATCTTCAAACAGCAAATTATCAGACACACAATATGACCGCCTGCCCTGTGGATTATATAACTCAGTGATATCTCAGAGGAAGTTGATGTGCATTTGCCCCCAGACACTGTACTAAGGTCAGTTCTGTATTTGCCTATGGCTAAAGGCTACTTGGAGATGATATCTCTGTCACTGTCATGTTATATGCCTTCTGATGTCTCTGTCATATTATAGCCCCTGTCTGACATCTATTGTATCAAAGGTCAGAAGTTTTTCTAATTAGGGGGCTGAGAGTAATATACATTGTAGGTAGTGAGGCTTTGTGGTAGATTTGACAAGTTGGTGAAGGATTTGTTGTGTGTGTGTGTGGGGGGGGATTTGTTGTGTGTGGGTACACCATCTGTTTGTGATGGGCAGGAGACCGTTAGAGGGATGCTGTCTCACCTCTGCCACTGGCAGCTGCCGTGTGTGTGTGCGTGTGTGTGTGTGTGTGTGTGTGTGTGTGTGTGTGTGTGTGTGTGTGTGTGTGTGTGTGTGTCAGAGGTCTCAGTGGGCCATGCTGTGTGTGTGTGTGTCAGAGGTCTCAGTGGGCCATGCTCAGATGTGTAACTACCATCATGTGGTGACACATGTAATTTAAAACAAATTGATTTCCACCCCCCCCCCCTCTCTCTCTTATTTAATTTAGGTTAAGTAAAGGTTTATAAATGGCTCCATGTGTATGAAGTCAAGTCCATGTTATATGATTAGGCTGGAGCAAGTGGGTTTGACAGCTACAGCTAGTGGTGAACACTACTACCTCTCCTTCTCTTCTCCTTTCCTCCTCTCCTCCCTTCCTCTTCCCCTCCTCTCCTCCCCTCCTCTCCTTCTCCCCTCCTCTTCCCCTCCTTCACTCCTCCCTTCCTCCTCTCCTCCCTTCCTCCTCTCCTCTTCTTCTCCTCTCTCTTGTCCCCTGGGCAAGCCATGACTGACAGCTTTATATGTCTGTCTCACTAAGTGATTTTTAATCAACTGCTTTGTATGGGAGTCTTCCCCTGGGCTGGTGTGGGGAGGGGGGATCAGAAAGATGGGGTGAGGGGTTGTCTCATACACTATGAATCTAGCAGTTTTTCTTGACCACAAACTATTAATATCTAGGCCCGGGAGTTTTTCCTGACCATGTGACCTAACCAGAAAAATCTGCTGGTCCTAGCTATGCCACAAGCTCTCACAGACTCACTGCAGAATGCGACATTTGTCCATAAACGTTAAATTACGAAGATTAAGTTTAGGCATTAATTACTAATGGTAAGTTAAGGGTAAAGGTTTTGGATAGGGTTCAAACAATAAAGATTGTGTCTAACACTGGGATTTAATGCGCCACCCTCGGCGCCTGAGCTCGTGGCTTAAGGGTTAACGTTTGGGACAAAAACATGTAAACAAGTGCCTAGCTGTATAGCCTATTTGATGGTAATAGCGCTCACCGTGGCCCCCAGTGGTAGGTTTTGAAGGCATCTTCTGACGTCCTGGGAAACTGGACAGATGTCCAATTTCGTAGTGGCTCTTGAGTGGCTGACCTATGACTGGTCATTTATATAATCACAGTCATTAGAGACAAGGAAAACAAAGCAGATTTATTTTTTCTGCGTATGTTTGTGTATATATATATTGTGTGTGATGCTGGATAATTGTCAGCTGGTTGGTAATGTCAGGGCTGATGGAATATGGAGCTGTTCATTAGTGTTTGGGATTAGCAGGCTGAGATTATTAATATGGTAATCTCTGAGGCTGGGAGAGCAGAGATAGAATAGGGCAACCTTATCAAAACAAACACCTTTAAAGAGAACTTTATCCAATTTCCAGAAACTCCCAAGTGATTCCATACATTGAACCTAGTTCAGTTGAGTTTTCCCTCTCCCCCTCTCTCTCCCTGTAGTGCTGTACTGAAGCAGCTGCAAAAACCGGCTCACGTGACTCGTGACGTTGCTGGATGCAGGCCTCGCTCTGCACTGTTACCGGTGAATTCATGATTCAGAGATCGGTTTTGAGTCAGGAAATTCGTACTTTACGCTGGCAACGAGAGCACAAATGCGCAGTTGTTCCATCTCCCCTACTGTGGTGGTCGGATACAAATAATGATATAAAATAATTGCAAATGTTTTAGGTGGAAAAGTACACATTTCCTGACTCAAAGCTAATAGTACTTTTGACAAAAATAGCTAATTCAGCCGTAAGCTTTCAATAAAACAAGGAATTTGTCCACACTTTTCTGAATCATGAATTCACCGGTAACAGTGCAGAGCGAGGCCTGCATCCAGCAACATCACGAGTCACGTGAGCCGGTTTTTGCAGCTGCTTCAGTACAGCACTACAGGGAGAGAGAGGGGGAGAGGGAAAACTCAACTGAACTAGGTTCAATGTATGGAATCACTTGGGAGTTTCTGGATATTGGATAAACTTCTCCTTTAAGAGCAGCCTCTCTAACAAGAGGACACACACACACACACACATATATATACACATTTGGAAGGAAGGAAGGATTTGCACAGGTCTTTACACTTACACTATAGGTACTGTACAGTAGGTCCACAGAACAGAATAGCACATTCTAGTGCACAGGCACACACAAACCAATACCCAGTAGTCACTCAAGTCTCCCTCTCTCTCCCCCTCTTCCCTCTCTCTCTTTCCCATCTGTGGAGGAGCAGAGATAAGTCCTAACTTTGTTTTGACACTTTTGATTAAGGACCATTGAAGGAACACCTGTATGGTGGAGGGGAACAATGGCGGCGGGCCCAGGGAGAGATTGATTTTGGGCATTAGAGAAGCAGCCTTTGTCTAAAGCCACGGGCCCCTTTGTTATGCTAACCAGCCATGGAAGATTTCCAATTCAATTTCACCTGAACGCTGGTCAGCCGCACGCTCCATTGTATGTTGTCCCTCGAGCCCACCGCCCCCCTCCCTCCCCTGTCGTCTCTCAAACTGCAATTTAGCAGCTCTGGCGGCTGGAGCGGTGTGTGTGCGTGTTTTTGTGTGCGTGTTTGTATTTGTGTGAGTGACAGGCGGGTAGGCACTCCTGCCATAACATTCCTTGTTACTGTCCTTGTGTGTGCGGTGGGCCACGGAGTAGAAGAGGAGAGGATCACATTTAAATGGGATGATATTCCTTATCCTAATCCTGCTAACTGTATGTGACTGTAGCTGTGTAGCCTGTCTCTGTTTCTGGAGAGGCCTTCTCAGGTAGAGGTGTGATGTCAGAGAGAGAATTCTAGCTATAGAACTGAAATGAGAGTCACAAACAATCTCTGCTAACTGGATAAGAAACCCTTTCTCTCTCCCCCTGCTGTATCAACTGTTATGCACTGAGTAAAACACACACACACACACACACACACACACACATACATACACACACACACACACATACACACATACACACACACACACACACACACACACACACACACACACACACACACACACACACACACACACACACACACACACACACACACACACACACACACACACACACACACACACACACACACACACATACATACACACACACACACACACACACACATACACACACACAATCCTCATCATCATTCAAATATTGTCATCTTCATTTTTCAGTTATTGAATAGTTTGATTTGATTTCTTGATATCATCAACTGTAATGGATGACCAAGAACATACTCTGTTCTTCCATCGCTACAGTAGAGGGTTGCGGGTGTTCATTGTGTTGCTTCCGCACTGCAACACACTCCTCTGTACTACACAGACCTATTTACACTGTCTCAGTGTTCCATCATCTGCTGCTCTACTAAAGGGGATATTGTCAATTAAGGAGGTATTTTATCTGAAAAATAAAGATGACAACATTTGAATAATGAAATATAAATCGTGTTTGTATTCTAGGCCTATGTGTGTGTGTGTGGGAGCCAACCAATTCACACTGTACACCACCCTTTTCTCTCTCTCGTCAACTTAGTAATATACCAGCCATATTCTAGTCATCAGAAACAACGTCGTTCTCAGTCACAGTATTCACAGATGTTGCCGTTAATATATTTAATTAGCCACATTGAGATGTAATTGATTTGTTGTTCACTGTGTTGTTGTCATGGCTGCTTGTGACTTTGATAGGTCTTTGTTCACTTCCACCATGGTGCATCATCACTCCCCTATGAAGAGAGAAAGACCTAATCCTGGCCTGGAGTGGAGAGATGCTACACTACTGTATATCTACAATATGAGTAGCGATCATGCTTGATCTTTAATCAATGTGTCTCCGTTCAGAGCGCTGTGCTAGAGGGGACACAGACTGTAGAAATGGTTTTATGGTGGGGTTTTTAGTGGCATGTTGTGTTATGTTTCTATATGAGCTCACATTGTAACCCGCTGGGAACCCAAGGCAGCTCACTCGCCCCCCTCACCTTCAACTAAGGATGGAGGAGAAATAAGCTGAAAAGATGTCTGCCCGTTGGGCCTAAGGTTTTGGTGCCAGCATAGCCCACCCTCCTACCCCCATCACCCAAAATAGGCTTCTGAAGTGTGAAGTTTATTTTTGTTCTCCTGTTTTTAAAACCAGTTCTAATTCCACAGCTGCATATCTGAGGAGCAGGAAATCCTTGGTCAGCTTCCCAGATTTAAATTTCTCTCTCTCGTTTTCCCTCTTTCCCTCCCTCTGTCTCCCACTACCTCTCTCTCTCTCCCTCCCTCTGTCTCCCACTACCCCTCTCTCCCTCCCACCCCTACAATCTTCATTCTAACCTCTCTCCCTCTCTCTCTCTCTTCCATTGCCTGGGGGCTGCTTATTTTTGTTGAAATACCGCCCTCGAACATAGCTGCCAGATTCCACAACCATATCTTCCCCCTCTCCCCCCACTCCAACCCACATCTCCCCGTTTAGACAAACCATTCTGATGATGTGACAGTTTCTTTCTCCTGGTAAAATCTCTCTCTCTCCATCTCTTTCTCTCCTTCTCCCTTTTTGGATCCCAGTGTTGTTTGACACATCATGGAAGCGTTTCAGATTCCCTCCTCCGGATTCCTAATTCCATCCCAGTGAAGCGGCTGCCATGGGCTTTCAGTACTTGGCACAGAGGGCAATAAGGAAGGAAAGGAAGGCTCTATTTGACCATTTCCCTCTCTGTATCTCTCCTCTCAAATGCTGTTGTGCTACTTCTACTTTCTGCTTCTCTTTCTTCTGCTCTCACTTCCTCCAATGATACAAAGCAGATGACATGTCATTGTATCTAATTTACACAAAACCCTGGTCCCGTTCTGTTCATAAACCCTAGTCCCGTTCTGTGAGCTTGTGTGGCCTACCACTTTGCGGCTGAGCCGTTGTTGCTCCTAGATGTTACCACTTCACAATAACAGCACAGTTGACCGGGGAAGCTCTAGCAGAGCAGAAATTTCACGAACTGACTTGTTGAAAAGGTGGCATCCTATGACGGTGCCACGTTGAAAGTCACTGAGCTCTTCAGTAAGGCCAATATTTGTCTATGGAGATTGCATGGCTGTGTGCTCGATTTTATACACTTGTTAGCAACGTGTGTGGCTGAAAAAGCCAAATCCACTCATTTGAAGGGGTGTCCACATACTTTTGTGTGTGTGTGTTCGTGCATGCGTGTGATGCTGTCATGTGATCTAGTGGAAGGCTGTGGTCTCCAGGTCAACTGTCACTTTAGGGGACACCTGGGAGTCTGGTTACCATGGCGCCAGCATGGGGGGAGGCAGGTACTGTTACACACCTGAGGAGAGACAGACATGAAAGAATCTACACACACACTTGCTCTCTCTCTCAGTACTGATTCACTCACAAGCCTGACCTTTCATGACAGATCCTCATATCCCCCATGGAGCTTACAGGTTAACTGTGTGTGTGTGTGTGTGTGTGTGTGTGTGTGTGTGTGTGTGTGTGTGTGTGTGTGTGTGTGTGTGTGTGTGTGTGTGTGTGTGTGTGTGTGTGTGTGTGTGGCAAACGTTACTTAAGGCTGTCTTGTAACCTCATCTTACCCTTATTACTCATGTTATTGCTCTTCCTCTCTCTCTTCTCTCTCCCCCATCCTTCCCGCTGTCTCTCTCCATTCCTCTCCCTCCCTCTCTCTCTCTCTCTGCTTGTCACAGTACCTTAGCCTTGGCAGAATGGATCTGCCCCCCTACAGATAGCTGTAGCCTTTGTGTGTTCCATTCTAACAGTGTTTATGGCTGCTGATACACTCTGGGTTTGCCACATGTATTCATTACCTGTTTATCTATCCATCACTTTCATCCAGTCATATTTAGCTTCTTTATTCACTAACCCATGTATTCTTTTCAATCTTAAACATTATATACAGCAGCACGGTGTTTACCATAAGCAGACGACTCACACAAGGACACATTTTGAAAATCAAGCCAGTAAAAGTGTTAGTTTGTATCCCACCGTGTGTGTGTGTGTGTGTGTGTCCCAGTGTTGGCGAAAAAGACTGAGCAGTCAGACAGAGCCGTCATTGTTTAAAGCCTCCCCTGATTAGTTTACTCTCGCCTGATTAGAAATTAATTAAAATTATGACATGGATCCCTGAGGAGGAGGAGGAGGTGGAGAGGGAGGGGAGAGGTGGAGAGAGATGGGAGGGGAGGGGAGAGGAGGAGGTAGAGAGACAGGGGAGAGTAAAGGGTAGGTAGGGGAAGGGAGAGGAGGAGGAAAAAGGGGGAGCAATCAAAAGGGGGTAGTAGGAAAGGTCTTTGAATGAGACCAGGGGACAAGAGAAGAGAGATGAAGAGGTTTTCTGGTGACATTCATACATTGACACGTGTGTCTGCACTTTTTTTTAAATGTTTACTTTTATTTAACTAGGCAAGTCAGTTAAGAACAAATTCTTATTTTCGATGACGGCCTAGGAACAGTGGGTTAACTGCCTTGTTCAGGGGAAGAACGACTGATTTTTACCTCATCAGCTCGGGGATTAATGTCTATACACCCAGTCTGTTGTCATTGCTGTCGTTGTTACTGTTGTTATGGTTGCTGTAAAGTACAGTAATGAGTATGTTGACAGATTTAGCCTTGATAACAGCTGCAGGGAGAGAGAGCAAATAGCTGTGATGCTGAGTGTTACAGCTTACATTTCACCCATGGATGAACCAGTAATAGTCTTCTAATGATGCTCCCCTGGGTCTGAACCCTCCAGCACACACACACACATACCTGAACACACACGTTCCCTCACATGCATGCACGCACAAACATAAACACATACCTGAACACGCACATTCACTCACACACGTTCACACACACATTCCCCCACACGTGTGAACGATCACAACCATACATGCACTTACACACATTAAAGCGATACTGGCACTTTGATGTGTTTATTTAACCATAAGCTCATCACAAAGAACATCTATCTGTTTACACACCTCTCCTCTCTTACGTTCACTCTATTGTCTCCTCATTCCTCATTCTCAACACTGACAGCACACAAACCCAGAGAGAGGGGGAGGGGGGGAGAGGGGGGGGGGGAATAGGGAGGGCGACATGTCATAGAGAGTTCAAAAAGAAGGGTGGGGGTTTCCATAGCGATGAGGGGCCCTGGTTCTTGTGGTAACCTAATTGGCATGTGTTTCCAGGCTGGTTTTATTATGATCTGTCCTAATCAAGGTCCAGTCCACTACCTGGCCTAATAACACTGCCCCACCATACTGCACTGGAGGACTGGCAGCTTTGTTGCTTTAGTCTCCTCCTTTTCTTTTCTCATCCTTTACTCCTGTCAGGGACACTCTCTCAGACTGCCTGATTACTGCAGTTTGATCCAGCGGTGTGTGTGTTTGTTTGTGTGTGTGTGTCCTCTCCTACTGTAAACCAGTTGGTTTAACGACGCAAGCTCCTATCAGGCTGAGCATGTAAACCCTAATTGGGAAATGCTTTAAATAATTTCTAATTAGTACAAGTGTGGTAATAATTGGCTGGGTAATCTGAGGATTAATTAACGTTGCTATTTGTATGTATGTGCGTGTGTGTGTGTGTCCATATCTGTATGTGTGCGTACATGCATGCCTCTGTGTGTGCGCTTGAATAGACCCTGGGCCTTGCAGCCTTTTAATGGACCCCCAGCATCTCAAGGAGGTCTCTGGGAAAGGGAAGCCCAGACAGAAGCATCTTTGTTGGGCTTGTCGTTCTGTGGGTGGCCCCTCCGCTTGGAGACCTTCATTAGTTTCACAGTGGGCATCCACCCCCGCCTCCCATGACCCTCACCTCATTTAATGCCCCCTCCCCCACGTTTCTGGCTAAACAACACATTTTCTTTTGCTGTAACCCAATTGGCCCCCATCCTCTCTACTCCTTCTCTCTCTGTTGTTACCCTTCATCCATCCTCTCTGCTCCTTCTCTCTCTGTTGTTACCCTTCATCCATCCTCTCTACTCCTTCTCTCTCTGTTGTTACCCTTCATCCATCCTCTCTACTCCTTCTCTCTCTGTTGTTACCCTTCATCCATCCTCTCTACTCCTTCTCTCTCTGTTGTTACCCTTCATCCATCCTCTCTACTCCTTCTCTCTCTGTTATTACCCTTCATCCATCCTCTCTGCTCCTTCTCTCTCTGTTGTTACCCTTCATCCATCCTCCCTGAATCTCTTTCTGTTGTTACCCTTCATCCATCCTCTCTACTCCTTCTCTCTGTGTTGTTACCCTTCATCCATCCTCCCTGAATCTCTTTCTGTTGTTACCCTTCATCCATCCTCTCTGCTCCTTCTCTCTCTGTTGTTACCCTTCATCCATCCTCTCTGCTCCTTCTCTCTCTGTTGTTACCCTTCATCCATCCTCCCTGCTCTCTCCCTCCTTCCATACACCCCCTTCACCCTCTTCTTCCTTCCTCCAGACTCCTTTTCCCTCCCTCCCTCCCTCCCTCCCTCCCTCCCTCCCTCCCTCCCTCCCTCCCTCCCTCCCTCCCTCCCTCCCTCCCTCCCTCCCTCCCTCCCTCCCTCCCTCCCTCCCTCCCTCCCTTCCATCTCTCTCTCTCTCTCTCTCTCTCTCTCTCTCTCTCTCTCTCTCTCTCTCTCTCTCTCTCTCTCTCTCTCTCTCTCTCAGTAGGGGGGAGGTGAGGTAGTGTTACGCTCTTGAGTTGTCTACATCCCTCCACCTGGCCCACCCTCTAATTACTGCATCCTTTCTTCTGAAAAGAAAAGAACGAGGGAGGGAGGAAAGAAGAAAATGACCACTTGTTACCTCAAGCATTGCTTTAAAACACCCTCCTTTTGAAATGGCCGGAGAATGTGTCGGGAGCAATGAGATGTATCGGATTCAGTTTGCCAGGAATTTTCCTTTTTAAAAATTATTTACCTGGTTTATTTATTTACTTTTGACCTGGTCTGCAAGATACTCTTAACATTGATTTATGCCTGTTAACTCCTACAGAAATAAAGGTGCTATCTAGAACCTAAAATGGTTATTCGGCTGTCCCTATAGGAGAACCCTTTGGAGAAGCCTGTTTGGTTCCTGGTAGAACCCTTTTGCGTTCCATGTAGAATACTTTTTACAAAGGGTTCTACATGGAACCCAAAAGGGTTCTACCTAGACCTAGGGGTACCTACCTATGGGTACAGCCAAAGAACCCTTTTGAGACCCAAAAGTAAGTTTTAGTTCTTGCATTTTCCCATTGTTATATGTCAGTAATCTATAAGGTTCCACTCGTCCCCTGGCCCAGTTGCTGACATTTAGTGGGCCAGTGAAACGACATGTCCTTCCCCTCCTTTTCCTTCTCTATCCCCCCCATCCCCACACTCTTCCTCCCATTCCCTCCATCCTCCCAGTTCATCAGACTGTAGTGAATAGGAGGCTGATAAGCCTTTTGTCTGCCCTGACAATGTCCTGGTGAAAGGTGCTGAGAGACGGGACGGGATGGTTGTTTCTCCTCTCCTCCTTCCTCTGCCTCTGTCCCTCACCCTATCCCCTCACCACTTACCCCTCTTTCGTCCCTGTGTCCTCTCCTCTCACCCCTCTCTCCTGCCCTCTCTCCTCATTCTCTCCACCCCTCTACTCTTCTATGGCTTCACTCACCTCTCTTGCCCCCCCCCCCCCCCCCCCTTGTCAACCTCCAGTCCGTCTCCCCGTCTCCCCACCAGAGACAACTCATTAGGCGACTGCTCCCTGGTTAATTGGCTAGCTGAAAGAAAGGAGCGAGAGAGAGAGAATAAAAGAAAAGAACACCCACTCTGTCCTGGGAGAAAGGGAATCGACGTGTATGTTTGTCACAGTGGCAAGCTTTCCCAACAGGGCTGTAGGAGCTGTCAGTATACTGGTGGGATCGTGTCACACTGATCACGGGAAATGGACTAGAGCTTAGTTAATTCTGCAGTCCTTCTAACTCTACTCTGCATACAGTCTGTTGTTTTGTTGTTATTAAGAAATAACCCTGGCATTTAGAGAAGGAATAATGTGACTACTTTGTAATGTGTAAGGGGGTTCTTATTTCTCTGAACATTTTGAAAGATAACATCACACCTTAACTGAGAGAATAAGTCAAGGGCTCATCAGACAGGAGTAAGGTTATCTGTTGTCTGTGTGGCTGTAGAAATGGCTGAGGAGGTATGATGTCTGGCTGTGTGCTGTAATTCAGGGTGTGTAGCATGAGAGGTCATATATATGATCCATGCCATTTAGCAGATGGTTTTTATCCACAACAGTACAGAGTGGATACATTTTAGTATACTACCCCAGAGGGAATTGAACCCATGATCCTGGGAGTGTGACGTTCTTGCCGACTGAGCCACACGGAAACTAAAGTTGTAGGTACTAAATCAGTCAGCAGGGGGAGAGCTTCCTCAAGTAGTGTGAAGGCTGTTAGTAAAGCCGTTGACATATCCAGAATATACAATCGTCTAATAATCAACACAACTTTCTTACAAGTCAACCTTGTGTTTTTGCCCAAATGTCGGGATGGCCGAGCGGTCTAATGCTCAAGGTAAAAGTCCTTCCTGGAAAGCAATATTCTGGTCTATGAATGGAGACTCGGGTTCGAATCATCTTTCTGAAACACTTGTTTTGCCGTTAAAGTTATTAAATAAAAGTGAGATTAGACATGAAGATCATATTGTGATAGTTACAATAAGCCAAACTAGTGTACTGTAAAATTGAGATCCGCCACAGGCTGAAACAGCGCCTCAGACGCACTTGTTTTTGTTTTGAGGAGATGAGCATTCAGCGTCATGTTTAAATGAATCGTAGTACACACTCTGCTGTTCTATCACAATGGTGTGTGATGATTGTATGAAGTAATATATTTTTGGGTTGTAATATTGCAAACGGACATGGCAGTTTCACCTCTATGGAGTCCAGCTTAAAGCGGATGTTTACATTTTTTAAAATCTAAGCTCCATGTCAACCAACATGTTAACAGCAGGGGCTATTCAGCAAACGTGTGTGTGTGTGTGTGTGTGTGTGTGTGTGTGTGTGTGTGTGTGTGTGTGTGTGTGTGTGTGTGTGTGTGTGTGTGTGTGTGTGTGTGTGTGTGTGTGTGTGTGTGTGTGTGTGTGTGTGTGTGTGTGCGTGTGTGTGTGTGTGCATACGTTGGTGTATGAGTTATTGCCTGTGGTGCTGTCCAGTCCATCCCTACAACCTCCTGTGGCTTCAGTGGGGTAAATTAACTAAGTAAAAATACTACTTAATCATTTGTTGGGGTACTTTACTTGAATAGTTATATTTTTGACTACTTTTACTCCACTTCATTCTGAAAGAAAATCTGTACTTTTTACTTTCATACATTTTCCCTGACACCCAAAATCATTATTACATTTCAAATGGGTTTACATATTTTCATATAAGCCCTTTTGGGTTTTCAACCTCACCTACACACCTTTTTAACCTTGTTTTTAGTCTGTACTGTTTTGTCTTTCACTTGTCTTCTTAGGTGCAAACAAATACAACCAAAATGCTCAGGCCAGACAGCAAAATGGTCGAATTCATAGACTTTTCGAGAGAACTTGAGGCCATCCCTTTTGCTTTTGATCTTGCAGACTCACTCAACACAAATCCTGAGTTTGTAAATGATGTTGGAGTGTTGGAGTGTGCCCCTGGCAGTCCGTAAATCGTTTTTTTTTTTAAACAAGAAATTCATGCCATGTGGTTTGCTTAATATAAGGAATTTGATTTATAGCACATTTAAAACCAGATACTTTTAGACTTTTACTCAAGTAGTATTCTACTGGGTGACATTCACTCTACTTAAGTAATTAAGGAATCTGTACTTTTCCTCAAGTATGTGTACTTTTTCCATCACTGTGTAAGCCAGCCAGTTGAAATCTCTCTTGGAGAATGACTATAGTATAATATTTGTATAATGACACCAAGGTGACAGGGGTTTGACTATCCATTTAACCCAATGAAACCAGTCAATAGTAAGCTATGACCTGACCATCCCTGTGTCTGGGTATAGGGGGGATGGTGTCAAAGACCTGTTTCAACGACAAAGAAATATATGACTCTCATTCTGTTTCTTTCCTCCTCCACTCTTCTCTGTCTCTCTCTATAGTGGTATGATAACAGGATCAGTGGCTGGCTGGGAGCATTGGGATGGAGCCAACGGAGGGATGATATGAGAGGAGTCTCTCTCTCTCCAGATCACAATCCCCCCTCCCTCCTCCCCTTCCATGCCTGCACCTGATGGAGGGAGGATTAAGAGAGAGAGAGAGAGAGCATTAGCAAAGATTGAAGCTGATCTTTACATTGTCCACTGGCTCTGGTTTAGTAGAGATGACTGCTTCTCTCTCTCTCTCTCTCTCTCTCGCTCTGTTTTCTCCCTCTCTCTTCCCAGTGTCTTTTCAGCACAGGGAGAGGGAAGATTGTTGGGAGGGGAAGAGGGAGATGAGTTCAGCCATAGATTCCATGACCATTGTATGTCAATCATGGTGTGTGTGTGTACAGCTATAGCCCCCTCTCTTTTCCCATCCCCTGGTGATTAGCTGTCAGTGGTGGCCTCTTGCTGAGAGAGCGACAGAGAGAGAGAGATGCAGTAAGGCCTTGGGAAGGAGGGAGAGGGAGTGTGAAAGAAAAAGAGAGATATAGAGACAGATACTGACAGAATGAGATGGTAAGAAGTAGGGACAGAGAGGGGGCGACAATATGTGGGTTTGGGACAATATTCCTTTTGTACTGCTATACTATGTGCATACTGTCAATCAAATCTTCAGCATCATGTCCGGTGTCCTTGTCCATATGAGAGTACCTACACGTCTTATTCCATATGGCCTCAAGTCTTACAGTAGACAATGAGAGTTGAGACATGTCTATGCAAACATCTTCCTCTCCCTCCAATGTAAGGAATCACAGAGAAAAATTCTGATCTATGGTAATCTGGGCTGTCTTTGTGTGTGGATGTGTTGAAAATGTTGTAAGCTGAAGAGTATGAATTTCATGTTTTTATCTTCTCTCTCTCTCTCTCTCTCTGTGTCCTAAGTGGGAGTGTAGAGCCTGAAGCTGCAGATGAACAGGAAACAGAAGAGAACCAAACACAGAAAGTGACGGAGTGTTAAAACCTCTTTAGATCTCTATAAGAGGTAAAGGATTAAGATGTTGGAACATGGAGAACATGTTTGGGGGGGGGGGGGGGCTGTAGTAGGGCCAGCCAGACAGGCTGTAGGTGAAAGCACGGCTTCTCTCCCGCTAACTGATGCCAATATATTAATATCATAGGTAGGCTCATTCTCACGTTGTATAGGTATAAGGTATTGCCCAGAGATGGCATATTGTATCGTTTAGGGTACATGTTGACTACGTCTCTCAGATATGATTTATTTCCCAATGAATGTGAGCTTATAGTTTGTCGTTGTTTGATTCTATTCTTACTGAAATATTGAGCGGTTTAGAAGGTTTTGAAAAGAGTGAATTGATGTGATATATGACATGATTTGATGTATTTACTGTATTCAACATATATTCCAGGTTCTACTGTTTGTGAAATATAGGAACCATGGTCATCTCTAGCTGTAATGTAGTTTACGGAGCAGGGATGCGCTTTGAGGTAAAGATCACGCACATCCTGAACGCCTTTTATGTCCCTATGATCCAGTCTTTGAAATGTATGTTTGAAATACGCCGCACTCTTCCTTGTTGTGAAATAGATCCGATTCAACTGTGAAATAGATCCGATTCAATTGTGAAATAGATCCGATTCAATTGTGAAATAGATCAGATTCAATTGTGAAATAGATCCGATTCAATTGTGAAATAGATCCGATTCAATTGTGAAATAGATCCGATTCAATTGTGAAATAGATCCGATTCAATTGTGAAATAGTCTCAGCCTCCCTCTCTCAGACGTTCTTGGTTATAGCTGATCCCCTTATACAATACATCATTTTTTAAGATGTTCTCCATATGCTGGATCTGTGTGTTGCTGTACAGAACGTGGGATCCACTCTATGCCACTGGAGGTGAAGAGCTGTGATATGTGGGACATATTCACCATCCACTGGATCCACAGATTAGGATCAGAGGCAAGACAGTAAAAACACACAGAGATGGTTTGCAGAGGGTTCATTCATGGAGCATTTCCCAGGTGTAGTTTGTCCTGAACTCTCCATCTCATCCTGTATGAATGGTAGGCTATGTAAGTAGCATGAAGTGTACAAGTAATGGAGGGTTACCTTGAGAAGTTATTCTCTGTTCTCCCTCCCCTCTCAATATCTTGAATTATGCTTTTCAATTCCGATAATGTGATGTTCTCTTTGAGACATGCACTCTTCAAAAGACGATCATAACATTGATAAATAATGTACATTACTGGATACAATTGTTTTACATGAATGAACGTTTTGTGTTCTTTTGAGCTCAAGATATGAAATATATTATCATTTTTAACAGCAAAACTATTTACATTGTGAATCATATGTAAATGAATCATGATCAATTATGATTAGTAAACATAGTGTATTTCTGGAATCAAAAATCAAGGAATGAAAGATATTAAAGTTTAATTTTAAAGACTCATTATTTGTAAATGTTTCTCACATCAGACCAACTTCTATTGGACACTGATAAATGTTCCACAAGATAATGTTTCTGCGTTATATTCATGCACTGTTTCTGTGCCCGTTTTTGCTGTAGTGTTTTTGCCCCTGTCAAATTAGCCTAAGTCCTGTTATGATACCGTGGGCCCTGTCATGATACCGTGGGCGCACGCATGCACGTGCGGCTGATTGTAGTCGGTTTTGTCAGCTCTTTTTATTATAATTTTTGGACCAAATTAGGCGTGTAACCGCCCTGTGAATAGGTGCGCGTAACCGCCCTGTGAATAGGTGCGCGTGAGGCTTGCTTTGTTTTGCAGTGTATTATTCTTTGTGTAATTTCCCTGTCTTCTGCACAGGAGAGAAAAAAACCCTGCAACAAAATCAAATTAAAAATTCTATTGAGAATGTGGCTCGTTATTCAGATGCGCGTTTGTGTCCTTTTTGTTCCTCTAATTTCATCTCCGTCACTATCACAGCGGTCCACGGGGTAATTAGTGGCTTTTACCTACGTCTCCCCAGGAGACTCATATTCTAAGATTCTTATCGCTCTTAGAACACTACATTTTTTTGTTCGCCTAAATCAAATCAAATGAAAAACTATGTAAGCTTGTTTTATATGAAATAGTCCTACTCATGTTTGTCTTTTCTAATCCTTTTTGTGGGTTAAATGTGTATTTCTTTATTTAACTTTTAGGTGATATAGAGGGTTGCTATTTTGGGCGCACATGTCAATATAAAAGGGATTTATTTGAACTTTAAAATGTATCCGTGCATTTTGGCCTAGAGTATCAATTTTTTAATGCAAGAAACATAATTTTTATAGAGATGGGGGCGGCAGGTAAACTAGTGGCTAGCGCGTTGAACTAGTAACCGAAAGGTTGAAAGATCGAATCCCCGAGCTGACAAGGTCAAAATCTGTTCTGCCCCTGAACAAGGCAGGTTCCTAGGGCGTCATAACGGAGAATTTGTTCTTAACTGACTTGCCTTGTTAAATAAAGGTAATGAAAAGATGAGTCAGTTATTGTGTAAGCTATTGTCGGTATTTGCACTTTTGTATGTTGAGAGAGAATAAAAACGACGGATAGAGAGTGGGGAATAAAAGAGAGAGAATGAAACGGATGGAGAGCTCGCACGCAAGCGGTGATTATCTATAGCGTGTTGCGGGAACATGTAGGACGATCCCTACTGAGTCCCAGTGGAGTGGCGCTGACACTAGCTGGTTAGGTACGAGCAGCACTCACGGGTTGGTGTCGGTAATTCCGATGATTTTATTGCGGGGTTCATCTCCTAGGCCTTGGACAACTGCGGTGTGCGCACTGCAATTTAATGATTTCCAACACAAGGATTTAGGGTGAAAGAGAGGGTAGCACTGCATCTCTGTTTTCCACTTATTGTGAATTACAGGTTCTCGGTGCTCCCCAAAAATACCTATCCTTTTCCCTTTCCTTTTCATTTACTGTCTGTCTTTTTGTTCACGAGAGAGGCATAAAGTGCTGTCAGTGGAGTGTATGAAGAACTGTAGCTATAGGCTAAACAATATACAACATAGCCTTTTTGTTCTCAACAAATTTGACGAAAGTCGTTTTAATGAAGATACACGTTGACTGTTAAACATCACCTATACCCTAATGATTGTGCGATTTTTTTTAAATTGTCCTTTTTCTAAACTAGGCTAGATCAAATAAAAGTCGTTGTTAAACAAAATAAGACTCATCATTAATCTAAAATTAGTTCAATTATAATATTAGCTTTTAATCTAATGCAACTTTAAGCCTTATTTAGCCTAATAGCTTATACCACCATGTATATATTTTTCACAATATTTAGTGCTTTTCTCAACAATTTCCCTCTTTAACCTGACAAAACCCCTCTATTTTCTTTATAACAGTAATCTGTCTGAGAATAATGTAGGCAGTCCGTTGAATTACACAATGATAGATGGGCTGCTACACCTTCAGTTAGATATGTCAAAGTCTTCCTCAGGTTTCCACAATTAGCTAATGTCAATCAATCCAATGGAAATGGCAAAACAGCTACATTTGTCACAGTGATTGTTACACGAACTAAACACTGGTGCGTGTGTATATGTGAATACCATACCAGATTATTTAAGAGGGTATTTCTTTCTATTTCAATTTTGCCCAGACACTTTAAACTGCTATCAAACTGCTCTTCCCCACGTACCCCTGGGATAGAGGGTACATGGGGGAGAGAGAAATAATGCCGGTAAATTAGTGTCACTGTCGCGTCGGTGTCACTGTTTCTAATTATTGCTTGTCTTGTGTCTATAAATATGGGCGTGGGACACTTCCTGTGAAATGACACGAGGAGGATCCTAGCAGGATCAAAACACGGTTTGTTTATTAATAAAGGTAACGCTGCGCGGTGGAGCTTTATGACCGTGCAGACTCTTTATACTGTTTCCCTGACAGACACGGTCTCCATCAGAAACAGGCCTTTGTCACCGTCGCCCCTTAGAATTATCAGACGCTCCGAAATACGAGAAAACTGGAGGCAGCCGGACCTTTTCCCAGGATAGAGACTGGCTTCTTATCAGATCAGGATAGAAAGTTTATTTTCTGGAGTAAATCTGGATGGAGGAGGATAAAGAAATGATACATCCCTTATGGACACAAAGAGAGCCGGAGATGAGCTCTCCTAAAGCATATGTGGCTTTAGTACACTCAGACAGACAGCGGATTGAAAGGTCACCAAGCTATAATCCCTCCCTTCTTCTCCTTTAATCCTACGAGGGTGTCTCACTCCATCACTGGGACAGGACAGAGAAGGTTGTACGCAGCAGGGAGGTTGCTCACGTACTGTTGTCCTCTGATACTGTATGTAGGCCTTTCTGCTGGCTGATTTAAATTAGTTTCATTATAACTGATGAGGCTTTTATTGTGTTCTTTTTTTTTGGTGAAAGTTTTCATGATTAGAAGTGTGTGTGTTTTGTGCCTCCCCCAGTCATCACATCTGGGACAAGGAGATCCTTATCATCTCTAGGAGGAAATGAAAGGCTTGGTCCATGAGGTGGAGATATGCTAATGACATGCAGAGCAGTTGGAATGCAGTTCTGTGTGCTATCTGGCTGTGCATTGGGCCACCCTACTGATTATTGTCTGTCTGGCTGTGCATTGGGCCGCCCTACTGATTATTGTCTGTCTGGCTGTGCATTGGGCCGCCCTACTGATTATTGTCTGTCTGGCTGTGCATTGGGCCGCCCTACTGATTATTGTCTGTCTGTCTGTGCATTGGGCCGCCCTACTGATTATTGTCTGTCTGGCTGTGCATTGGGCCGCCCTACTGATTATTGTCTGCCTGGCTGTGCATTGGGCCGCCCTACTGATTATTGTCTGCCTGGCTGTGCATTATTGGGAAAGATCTCTTAAGTTAAGCATTTCACTGTACTGTTTTACATCTGCTGTATCGTGTGCATGTGACAATACAACTTGAAAGTTGATACACATGGTCTGAATACCTAACCAGTTAGGGACCTCAAACTTCAATGTGTGACCAAGTTCTACGCCAAATCAGCTCCGTCACTTTGTCTACATATGATTGTTCATGAATAGAAAGGAAGCATTCCCTAAAAGTGCTGCTTTATGGTGACAGACAGACAGATGCAGGCAGGTAGACAGGAAGACCGGCAGAATGGTGAACTGTTTCTCTGACATCACCATTACACAGGATAGGGAAAATTGGAAAAGTATTAATGCAAAGTGCCTTGCCTTTTATGGAGTGTGTCATATTGCTATGTGTTAGTGTTATTGTCCTGGAGGGTGTGTGGTGTGTAGCGTGCTGTGATTGCAGGTCTGGTCTGCATTGTGGGGAGAGAGCTGGCAGGCGGGCAGCAGGAGGAGATAGTAGTACTAAACCTTCCACTCCCAATCTGGCTGGATGTTCCTCTCTATCATTCTGCCATTTCCATCCACTTCCGCTATAATTAAGTTTGCTGACCCCCAGTCTCACAGCCTTAACTAGGCAATGGGAAATGTACAGCTACTGCAGATCTCTTAACCTGGTGTGTTTGTCCCATCTCCATCACTCTCCCTCCCCCTGTATGTCTCTCTCTGGTCCCTCTCCCCCTCTCAGAGTATATGTGGTGTGGTGGTAATAGAATAATAATTATTAATTGAGTAATTGTGTAGAACACATTAGTTTGCATAGAATTTCCCCTCTCTCATTTTCAACGCTTGATTATCGGGCTATCGAATTGTCTCTACCCCCTCCCTCCATCTATTCTCCTTCACCCTGACTCACACACACACACACCTATGATTATGTCCATCCTGACAGCGCCAAGGGAAAAACAGCATGCATTAGAAATGTCTTGGGAAGAGAGAGATGAAACCAAGTGTGTGTGGACGTTTTTGAGGCTGTCCCAAATGCAGCCGCTGTTCTTGACCTGACCGAAAATTTTAATAGTTACAGTTTAAAAAAAAGTTACATTCATTTAGTTTATACAGTACATGTAATGCTCTCTTTCCTTATATACCTTATTAATTGAATGAACACCTTTGTGAATCATGAGATACTATTTCCTGCTAATGGGGACACATTGTACAGATCCATCCAGTCTATGGGAAAAATGTATGAATTAGAATGTCTACTAAGCACCTTTATAATAAAGATATAGACACAATAGAAGGTGATTAATTATAGCCTCAATAGATATAATTTAATTAATTTAGTCTGCACCGGGTTCCACTGGGTTTCTGGGAAAGTTTGTTGAACAGAACAAACTTCACCATTGTTGTTTTATCCAGAGGACGAGGCCTAGAAACCGCAATGCATTTAGGGAGCCAACATGTCCACGTGGCTTCTGCATGACTCAGATAGAAAGAGGGAGAGAATGGGAAAACATCAATTGTTTCTGAACGTCAGAGGGCTCAGGAGGGAGTTGGGCAAACCTCACAGTATAGAGAAGGCTGAGTTATTTAATTAAAATGTTCCTACCAGGATCATTGTTTATCTGGAAGACGGAGAGGAGGGAGAGGGAGAAGGGATGGAGAGTGCCTGGGAGGGTTGGAGAAGGTTGGGGTGGTGGTGGTGATGGGGGGGGGGGGTAAGAGGATGTTATTCACAAAAGGTAGCATGTCAGACATCTACGCGTTGGTCAGCACCACAAGTAATGGATCACACACGGATGAGTCTGAAGCTGGCATGCACAGTGAATTTCAAGGAAATGTTACCACACATTCATGCACGCACGCGTACACACAGTCCATAATTGGCTGACTGACTGGGAGAACGATGATGAGGCACACGCAGGAGAGAAAAAGGACATCTGCATCACAGTTAATTCAATCATCACTTTCTAATACCTCTCTCTTTCCTCTCTTACAGCATGTGGTCTCCTCTCCAGCTCCCATCAACCCCCAGGAGAAGATGAAGGGAGCTTTGAGTCTCTCAGGCGGAAGGTAAGGAAGAGAGAGATTAAGGAGGAGAGACGTGGAGAGGAGAGGATTATGTCATATCAGAAGTGTTCCCTTGATGTACCTTCATACAGGAACAGTTGGTGTTCACTTTTATTATGTCCCCCTCTTCAAAATGGAGATCAAAATTTGAATCCGGAATCATTACAGATATGTGTGAGACTCATAGGCTGCGTGTGGTTATCACTGATACATGTGTCAAGATGTGCTATTTCAAGGGTGTCCCTTTCTGCAGTGCCTCCCATAGTTTTACTGATCTCCATATCAAAGGTTCCTGTGTTTAATGATCATGATATGTGTGTATGTACATGCTTGTGTGCCTGCCTGCCTCTGTGCGTGCTGTGTGTGTGTCCACACATCTACCTTGTCTCTGTGTGTGTGTCCACACATCTACCTTGTCTCTGTGTGTGTCCACACATCTACCTTGTCTCTGTGTGTGTGTCCACACATCTACCTTGTCTCTGTGTGTGTGTCCACACATCTACCTTGTCTCTGTGTGTGTGTCCACACATCTATCTTGTCTCTGTGTGTGTGTCACCATTCGATTACATCCACTGCTATCACTAACAGGATTAGCTGAATGGAAGGCAGAAGTCTATCATTGCTTATTGATCCACTCCGATCCCCATCAGAGGACAGATATTCTCTGGGGAACACACACTCACACACACACTGGGGATTGTCAGCTCCCAGCTCAGGTATTACATTGTAGGAGATCGCTGAAGTGTCAAATGAGACACCTATCTCTCCCTATCAGTATAGAGTCAAATAAGTCAAAGATGATCCTGGCCAACCTCCCATCCTTCTTGGAAATACAATTAACTCCCTCTACATGTCAAACGGTCCTGGATCAATAACTAATCCATTGATCAGTCCGTCAATAATGCTGAGCAACAGTTGATGGGGACTCTCTCTGTCTCTCTTCCACCTTTCAAATCAAGACGTTTTTAGCCAACGTCAGCATCCCGACAACATTTTGCTAACTTTTCTTAATATCTGAAAGATATTTCCAGCAACAAAGCATGTACTTTTATTTCCTGCAACCGACCTAGTCATGATTGTGGTAATGTATTTAGAAGTCCCACCAACCGACCTAGTCATGATTGTGGTAATGTATTTAGAAGTCCCACCAACCAACCTAGTCATGATTGTGGTAATGTATTTAGAAGTCTCACCAACCGACCTAGTCATGATTGTGGTAATGTATTTAGAAGTCTCACCAACCGACCTAGTCATGATTGTGGTAATGTATTTAGAAGTCCCACCAACCGACCTAGTCATGATTGTGGTAATGTATTTAGAAGTCCCACCAACCGACCTAGTCATGATTGTGGTAATGTATTTAGAAGTCCCACCAACCAACCTAGTCATGATTGTGGTAATGTATTTAGAAGTCCCACCAACCCCCCAATATAAACGTCACCTTACATCTTACCGTCTTTGGCACAAATTAATTCATGAACATTCTATTGTTGTTGTCTGACATCAAACTTATCCTTGTCATTATGGCAAGTATAAACCTGGTATGAACACCAAAAGGACAGTCTGCGTGACATCGAAGCAGCCTTGTCCAAATGGCAATTGTTACCTGCTCTATTTCTTTCACAAAAAAAACCTGTTTTAAAATGTATTTAGAATATGTCAATCAATCAAGCCAGGCAACTAAAAGCCACTTCCTCCAGACAATGTTTTGGTTGGTTGCTAACATTAGCTTGTTAGCTATCTAGCTGCAATAGCCAGCTCATATAATTAACAGAACATATCTGACTACGTTTTGGGTTTACCTTTAGCCATTATTTTATTCACTGTAACAGGAAAATTAAGTCCCCCAAAAATATTTTCAATAAGTCCAAATTAATTTATTGACCTAATTGATTTATTGTGTTAGAGGTTTCATGATGCTTATATCTAAACCAAAGTAGATCATTTAAAGATTGTTCTATACATCAGTTGGGGTCTCTAGAAGCTTCAATATGAGGTCCTAAACCTAACATAAAAGTGCATAATTGTAGCTGTTTTGGGCTAATATAGTCAAAATGTTTGCTATGGGGTCATTTGAGCCAATGGCCATGGGTTAAGCTATTGGTTGAGCCAATGGCCATGGGTTAAGCTATTGGTTGAGCCAATGGCCATGGGTTAAGCTATTGGTTGAGCCAATGGCAAGTTGAGCAAATGTAATTGTTTTCTTCCCAGGTTTAATTCAAGGCATTTTCACTGGGACATGAGGTAACAACAAGGCCTGGGCTATGTGTTTTAAAAAGTACAAATTGTTTGTTAGTTGTGAAGCTTGTGTTAAAAGATGCTTCAAATTATTAAAATATAAAAAAGTGAGTGTGATTGTGTTGAATTGTGTTTGGGGAATAAAGATGGACATGGTTTTATAATGGTAGTGGCAATATTTAATTCAGTACAGAAATATGCTGGGTAAGTTGTGCCGAGAGGCCACTTTTTTTTGGACAAGCTATATTTTTCAAAAATGTCATGTTTACATGAATTCTGATTATTTCCAGGGATACACAACATCCTGAAATATATGTAGATAGTTTTGTTAGAAAAAATACCCTATTTCCCTTGACGGAGTGATGCTGAATGTAAAACGTTGTTCAACTTACCCCACTCCCCCCTATGCCAAGCTGCTAACATACTGTTGTGAATGTGATGAAATGAAAGCAGGGCATTTCTGTCAGATTTAGCTTGCTCTCACATCAGGTTACCATGACAACGGTCGCAACAACGGGGTCAAAGTTGAATGTCTCTTGCTCAGTTGCAGCAAGCAATGGCAATATAAAAGGTGAATGCCGACAAGAATGTGGGAAAAAATTGCCTGTTTGGAATGGGAATCATATAAACATTGCCCAATGCTTTTTTCAGGCAACATACCGCTAATCTTATGTGAATTAGGTATCCAACCTCTTAACACAGTGAATAAAGCAACGGTTACCAGGGAGAGGGGGAGAAGAGAAGAGGGGTAGAGTGGGGAGATTGGGAGACGCACAATGACGCCATTGGTTAAACCAATTGAGACAGACTCAAAATTAAGACAGAATTCACACGACAATCAATATTCTACACTTACACATCTCCATATTTTATATATTGTCTATACAGTGTAGGACATTTAGCAACCTAAAAGCCCAACCTTGGTAAGAGGTAGGACAGTGATGGGCCTATTAGTTGGAAAGATCAAGCTCGCTTACACATAATTTGAGTTCATTTGTTGACTGCTGCCATCTTCCTTTCTTCAGCAATGATGTCCTACCATAATTCCCTCCTGTCAGCCGAGTCTGTGTGAGCTGTGTACTGTACGAACAATGGGAACATCAAGAGGGCAGAGATAGATAGAAAGAAAAAGAGGAGGTGCGGGATGATGGAGAGAGAGAGAGAGATAAAGTGAGTGTTCTAGAAAGAGAAAGAGAGGATAATAATCTGTGCATTAGCTGACAGCAGCTCGCGCTCCGTGACTCAGGTGTCAGAGGGGTGAAAGAGGGGGCCGATGCAAATGAGAGAAATTAATAACACAGTTGGCTGTTGAGAAAGAGACACATACTGTACGAGGCGAAGCCTCAACGTGTTCCTCTGGATGCAGCCGTGACAAGACCAGAAGAATTAGTCCAATTAAAATGTGTAATTGCTTCGCTAATTCCCCCTGTTAATTTCTCTCTGGGTGCGCAGAGGGGTGATAGCATAATAGGCAGAGCATTTTTAACCCCTCGCCTCTCCCTCCTGTCTTCTCTCTCTCTCTCTTTCTCTCTTTGAATAGCTCCTCTCTGCCCCCCATGCCCATCTGTACCCCCAACCGATTTCTCTATGGAGTCTCCAAACGTCTCCTTTTGTCTTGTTCTTCTCTCAGAGTAGGTTGTTACCAGACTGCTTCATTTAACCCTTTCCTGCAGTCAATGACCAAAAGCACCCTCTTTGGCCTCATGGGTGGAATGTAATTAATATTCTTCACAAACATTTAAAAACAATGAAAATCCTGTGTTTCTATTTCAAACAGTTTTGTTATATTTCAGTCTTCTGTGATGTATATAAAGTGTAATATTGGGATGCTAACTCAAAATGTAATACATTTCAACTCTATATCTGACATGGTACAGGTGTCTTCTTTTTTTAACCCCATAACCATGTGTGTGAGGTGTATACTTTTGTTTCAAAGTAGATTTGTTTAAGACGACAAAGAACACTCTGTGTGACCCTGATTTAGCCCACCGCAGTAAAAAGGAAAGCCCCAGAGAAAGAGACAATGCAGTTAGTGAACCATTAGTGTAGCCTAGTAATGATTTAGACATTTTGGTGGGATTTCAATAGATATATTTTTTAGAGTGTGAATAATTGAAACAGAATTTATCTTGACTCCGCCTGAAATGCAGAATATGCTTTCAACTTTCAGGAAAAATAACCAAAACATGACATTCCGACACAGTGATTTGAGAGACAAACAAGACAAGTGGGTTTCCATTGTTGTTGGTTGAGGAGAAACTTGCCACTATGTAGTATGTCCTTGAGAATGAAGCTTTTAGCAACTCACCTTTCATCGTTGCTTACTGTGGCTATGCCTTACAAAAAATACACGTCAAATTTGCAATTTGACAAGTGAAAAATGCATTTTCAAATGTGTAATTGCTGTTTGCACATGTTGAGCTTAAACTCACATGTGGAACCATATTTTCACATGTATTCAATTTAGAGTTCACATGTTAACACCACCTTTTCACATGAGGAAAAAACATGTTTTCAACTCATGTGAATTGCAGTTGCACGTGTGAAATTTGCAGTTTCACATGTTAAAAACGTTCACATGTGAAAAAGCGGATATGCAGTTTCAGGTGAAAAACTTTCTCGTGAAAATGTCACGTTCACATATGGAATTACATTTTCACATGTTGACAACTATCACTTGTGAAGATCATATTTGCAGTTTCACATGTAGCACCAGTCAAAGGATTGGACACCTACTCCTTCAAGGGTTTTTCTTTATTTCTTTACTATTTTCTACATTGTAGAATAATAGTAAAGACATCAACACTATAAAATAACACGTATGGAATCATGTTGTAACCAGAAAAGTGTCAAACAAATCAAAATATATGTTAGATTCTTCAAAGTAGCCACCCTTTGCCCTGATGATAGCTTTGCACACTCTTGGCATTCTCTCAACCAGCTTCATGAGGAATGCTTATACAACAGTCTTGAAGGAGTTCCCACATATGCTGAGCACTTGTTGGCTGTTTTTCCTTCACTCTGCAGTCCAACTCATCCCAAACCATCTCAATTGGGTTGAGGTCAGGTGATTGTGGAGGCCAGGCCATCTGATGCAGCACTCCATCACTCTCCTTCTTGGTCAAATAGCCCTTACACAGCCTGGAGGTGTGTTTTGGGTCATTGTCCTGTTGAAAAACAAATGATAGTCCCACTAAGCACAAATCAGATGGGTTGGTGTATTGCTGCAGAATGCTGTGGTAGCCATGCTGGTTAAGTGTGCCTAGAATTCTAAATAAATCACAACAGTGTCACCAGCAAAGCAACCCCACAACATCACACCTCCTCCTTAATGCTTCACGGTGGCAACCACACATTCGGAGATTATCCATTCACCTATTCTGCAATCCGCAGTGACTAACCTTCATGTCTTAAAGTAATGAAGTAATGATTGACTATCGTTTCTCTTTGCTTATTTGAGCTGTTCTTGCCAGTTTACCAAATAGGGCTATCTTCTGTATACCACCCCTACCTTGTCACAACACAACACAACTGAAAGGAAAGACATTCCACAAATTAACTTTTAACAAGGCACACCTGTTAATTGAAATGCATTCCAGGTGACTACCTCATGAAGCTGGTTGAGAGAATGCCAAGTGTGTGCGAAGCTGTCATCAAGGCAAAGGGTGGCTACTTTGAGGAATCTCAAATATAAAATATATTTAAAAAGAAATTTACACTTTCTTGGTTACTATGTGATTCCATGTGTGTTATTTCATAGTTTTGATGTCTTGACTATTGTTCTACAATGTAGAAAACAGTACAAAATAAAGAAAAACACCACTTGAATGAGTAAGTGTGTCCAAACTGGCACGTTAAAATAAACTAACTTTCACATGTGGCATTGCAAGCTCACATGTGGTGTAGAAATAGTGTTATTCTCCTCACATGCGAACAGGTGGTGTTAGCATGTTGCAGTAGCAATGTTTCCACATATGAAATAGCTCATTCTGTAATGCCATTCTGTAAAAAGGTAACTTAGCCTACCTGAGTATAATAATTCAAGTGCATTAAAAAGAATCATGTATTTTTCTGAGCCATCCATTCAGTGTTGCTGCTGCAGATGCACTTCTCTCTTCTTCATATGTTGGTCGAAGCCCAGGGAAAAGAACAGAGAAGATAGCACTCTGTGTCTCCTTATTTATCATGTTTAACATGTTACAATTAGCGCTGTCGGAGCTAATCAGTTAACTCAGGTTAACTTTCAATTTTTCTTTGCATTGTCTGAAAGTGTTCGAAATACGCTGAAAACAACCGAAATACATCATCTATACACCTAAAAACAACGTGATATCAAAAGTTGACTTTGAGGTTAAAGAAAGTGTTTATACATTTACCTGATTTTACTAACCATTATCTTGGACAAAATCAACATGCCAATATTCTTGTAATGCTTTTTGTAATAAAAAATCCTAAATTACAGCTCAATTTGAGCAAATTATGCAGCTGCGATTAGTTGTGATTAATCATAGCAAATTCTGCGATAAACTCAATTACATTTAAAAAAAAAAAAGTTGACAGCCCTAGTTGACATGAAAATGTGAAAATACACATGTGAAAGTGTAGTGGACATGAGCTGATTATGGTTGCTTATGGTCACGTGATCAGGTAGCCCCGACTGGGACTTTAAAATGAGTGTTGGTCCTCTTGGGGGACCCGGGTTCTAATTCTGCTAGTTACAAAAACACGTCAAATGTTGAGAAACCACATCTGAATCATGTGAAAAATTCACGTGATGCTTAACATGTGTCCGATAACCATTTGTTTTGTGAATGTTTTTAATGTCAGTATAATTTTTTACATTTTCAATTTTTCACGTGATTTGTCCACATATGTGTTCACAGGTGTCCAGAAACCATGTTTTTTCATGTTCTTTTCATTACATTTTTTCATGTGTTTTTTTCGTAAGGGTGTGTGCATATGTGTGCTGTCTGTCTGCCTGTCTGCCTGTCTGGTACCATGGTGTAAAACATAAACCACAGCACAGTATATCAACAGGCGCCATCCTTTCATAAGACCAACCTAACGGCCAACAGCACTTGAAATCTGTCAGTTATCTCTGCCAATCCAAGAACCCTGTCACGCCTACTTCCGCTCCTCCCCTCCGGCGTTCGACATCGCCGGTTTACTAGTGTGTCGGCACTCTCATTGCTTCTCTCCCTCCCTCAGTGAACACTTTGGATCAGAGCCTGAACCCATGGGGGTAGGGGTCACACGCCTCCCCGCGGTGGCGCGACGCACGCAGATAGAGAAAGCTGGGGATCTGTCTCTATTGTGGTCAAGGAGGGCTCCAGCTCTAGCGGTAATCGACACGTCCCAAATCAGGATCCACAAGAGCAGAGGGACAGTCATGTGATCTTCCACCTCCTGGGGCAGGTGTGAGTATCCCCTCCTCATCACTTCCAGCCAAACCCTTTTTGGTGTTGATCACACTAGTTGACTGTCCCTCATGTACTGTTTCTATAGCATTAGTGGATTCCGGTGCCATGGGGAACTTTATTGACCAGACCCTTGCCTCCTCTCTCAACATCACCTCATACCTGCTCTCCTCTCCGCCCCCGGTTCAAGCTGTCGATAAATGGCCATTAGGTTCCGGGACTATCAAACACATCACCAAACTACTCACCCTCACCGTGGAGTCCATCCATCAGGAGAACATCCCCTTATTCATCACCTTGGCCTCCCTTGGCTTCAACGCCACAACCCCACCATCTCATGGTCGAGGATGAAAATCACAGAATGGGCTTCCCGAATGCCGGAGGACCTGCTTCTCCGTCCCCTGTGGTTCCACGTCGGTTGAGAGTCCTGTGGTTGCCCTTCAGCCCAACATCATGGAGTTATACCAGGACCTGTGGGAGGTATTTTCCAAAACCTGCGCCTCCCGTCTCCCTCCTCATTGCCCCTGGGACTGTGCCATCGACCAGCTTGCAGGCTCTGCGCCCTCGTGCAGACGCATCTACCCTCTATCGGTGGCTGAAACCCAGGCCATGGAGGATTACATCCATGAGGCGCTCCAACAAGGTTTCATCTGCATGACCACTTCTTCTGCGTCTGCAGGCTTCTTCTTCGTGGAGGGTTACGCCCATGTATTAATTACAGAGGACTCAATGAAATCCCCACCAAGTACTTTTACCTTCTCCCGTTGGTGCCGGCAGCCATCGAACAGCTCCTCGGGCCATGTTTTTTACCAAGTTGGACCTGCGGAGTGTATACAATCTCATCCCCATCCAGGAGGGGGATGAATGGAAGACAGGTTTTAGCACGATGTCTGGTCACTATGAGTACTTGGTGATGCCTTATGGATTAGCCAATGCTCCGTCAGTGTTCCAGGCATTCGTCAACGAGGCGTTCTGGGACATGCTCGGACGCCAGGTGTTCGTGTATATCGAGGACATCCTGGTCTACTCGGCTACCATGGAGGATCACATCACTCACGTCCGAGTAGTGCTGGAACGCCTCCTGGCTAACCAACTGTTTGCCAACGTTGAGAAGTGCCAGTTTTCTCAGGAGGCTGTCTCCTTCCTTGGCTACCAAATCAGCCTGTCAAGGAGTGAAGATGGTGCACCTGCGCTTCATCATTAAGCACACCTGAACTCCATTATCTCCCCTTTATCTGGCACTCCCTTAGGTTCCTTCCCCAGACTGTATTGTTTCTGTTGTTCATGTCTAGATGCTGCTCCTACACTGTATTGTTTCTGTTGTTCATGTCTAGATGCTGCTCCTACACTGTATTGTTTCTGTTGTTCATGTCTAGATGCTGCTCCTACACTGTATTGTTTCTGTTGTTCATGTCTAGATGCTGCTCCTACACTGTATTGCTTCTGTTGTTCATGTCTAGATGCTGCTCCTACACTGTATTGTTTCTGTTGTTCATGTCTAGATGCTGCTCCTACACTGTATTGTTTCTGTTGTTCATGTCTAGATGCTGCTCCTACACTGTATTGTTTCTGTTGTTCATGTCTAGATGCTGCTCCTACACTGTATTGCTTCTGTTGTTCATGTCTAGATGCTGCTCCTACACTGTATTGTTTCTGTTGTTCATGCCTAGATGCTGCTCCTACACTGTATTGTTTCTGTTGTTCATGTCTAGATGCTGCTCCTACACTGTATTATGTCTGTTGTTCATGTCTAGATGCTGCTCCTACACTGTATTGTTTCTGTTGTTCATGTCTAGATGCTGCTCCTACACTGTCTTGTGTCTGTTGTCCATGTCTAGATGCTGCTCCTACACTGTATTGTTTCTGTTGTTCATGTCTAGATGCTGCTCCTACACTGTATTGTGTCTGTTGTTCATGTCTAGATGCTGCTCCTACACTGTATTGTTTCTGTTGTTCATGTCTAGATGCTGCTCCTACACTGTATTGTTTCTGTTGTTCATGTCTAGATGCTGCTCCTACACTGTATTGTTTCTGTTGTTCATGTCTAGATGCTGCTCCTACACTGTATTGCTTCTGTTGTTCATGTCTAGATGCTGCTCCTACACTATTGTTTCTGTTGTTCATGTCTAGATGCTGCTCCTACACTGTATTGTTTCTGTTGTTCATGTCTAGATGCTGCTCCTACACTGTATTGTTCCATGTTATTTTTGTTTAAATATTAAACTTACCCCCTGCATCTCGATTACCAGTGTCTACGTTACAAACCCTCTGTGGTTGATCCCTACGCTTTTACAGTAGGAATCCGCAGGTTGTGTAGTACTTGAGTTCAAAGTGAAAACACTACACAAGAATTAGGGCGACGACCTGAATTAGTTGCCCACGACCTGAAGAGTCCTGCTTGAAATCAAATCAAACTAGAGAACAGTGCAATATATGGGATTATAATGATTGTTCCATCAATCACATCTCAGGAAGTAGCTACTCACATGAGCAAGAGAGGACGAGGTAAATAAAACAAATGATCTCGTGTCCATTTTCTTGTGAAAAAGCATGACAGTAGTTTGCTTATCATGTGAAATATAATGGTACATTTTAGACAAACTCCAGACCAGCCATTAAATTGACAGCCTCTATTTTGTAAGCTAGCTGGCCTCTGACATTCGCCCTAGCTTTACTATCAACTGGCTAGCTTTATCAGGCAGCAAGAAAAATGCCCATCTCAATAACACTGCAAATAGATAAACTAGTTAAAAGTAAAATGGTGACAACTTGATCAAGCTTATGAATATGTAAAACTGTTTAAAAGGTAGTTGTTGTTCTGAGCAACTTGAACCAGCACTGAAATTTGAGCAGTGAGGTTAATTCCCCCTCTACTATTTTCCTCAGGTTGAAGCACATCCCCAACACCCAGACAGATGTGAACATTGTGGACATTTCCCTGCATCCAGCTTGAGGCCTGCTACCAGCAGGAACATGGAGCACTCCATGTCAGTAAGTTATGCATATACAGTGGGGCAAAAAAGTATTTAGTCAGCCACCAAATGTGCAAGTTCTCCAACTTAAAAAGATGAGAGAGGCCTGTAATTTTCATCATAGGTACACTTCAACTATGACAGACAAAATGAGAAAAAAAAATCTAGAAAATCACATTGTTGGATTTTTTATTTATTTATTTGCAAATTATGGTGGAAAATAAGTATTTGGTCAATAACAAAAGTTTATCTCAATACTTTGTTATATACTCTTTGTTGGCAATGACAGAGGTCAAATGTTTTCTGAAGTGTACCTATGATGAAAATTACAGGCCTCTCATCTTTTTAAGTGGGAGAACTTGCACAATTGGTGGCTGACTAAATACTTTTTTGCCCCACTGTATATAAAACATAAAAAAGTATTATTATTTATAAATATATATATATATATACAGTGCCTTGCGAAAGTATTCGGCCCCCTTGAACTTTCAGGCTTCAAACATAAAGATATAAAACTGTATTTTTTTGTGAAGAATCAACAACAAGTGGGACACAATCATGAAGTGGAACGACATTTATTGGATATTTCAAACTTTTTTAACAAATCAAAAACTGAAAAATTGGGCATGCAAAATTATTCAGCCCCTTTACTTTCAGTGCAGCAAACTCTCTCCAGAAGTTCAGTGAGGATCTCTGAATGATCCAATGTTGACCTAAATGACTAATGATGATAAATACAATCCACCTGTGTGTAATCAAGTCTCCGTATAAATGCACCTGCACTGTGATAGTCTCAGAGGTCCGTTAAAAGCGCAGAGAGCATCATGAAGAACAAGGAACACACCAGGCAGGTCCGAGATACTGTTGTGAAGAAGTTTAAAGCCGGATTTGGATACAAAAAGATTTCCCAAGCTTTAAACATCCCAAGGAGCACTGTGCAAGCGATAATATTGAAATGGAAGGAGTATCAGACCACTGCAAATCTACCAAGACCTGGCCGTCCCTCTAAACTTTCAGCTCATACAAGGAGAAGACTGATCAGAGATGCAGCCAAGAGGCCCATGATCACTCTGGATGAACTGCAGAGATCTACAGCTGAGGTGGGAGACTCTGTCCATAGGTCAACAATCAGTCGTATATTGCACAAATCTGGCCTTTATGGAAGAGTGGCAAGAAGAAAGCCATTTCTTAAAGATATCCATAAAATGTGTTGTTTAAAGTTTGCCACAAGCCACCTGGGAGACACACCAAACATGTGGAAGAAGGTGCTCTGGTCAGATGAAACCAAAATTGAACTTTTTGGCAACAATGCAAAACGTTATGTTTGGCGTAAAAGCAACACAGCGCATCACCCTGAACACACCATCCCCACTGTCAAACATGGTGGTGGCAGCATCATGGTTTGGGCCTGCTTTTCTTCAGCAGGGACAGGGAAGATGGTTAAAATTGATGGGAAGATGGATGGAGCCAAATACAGGACCATTCTGGAAGAAAACCTGATGGAGTCTGCAAAAGACCTGAAACTGGGACGGAGATTTGTCTTCCAACAAGACAATGATCCCAAAACATAAAGCAAAATCTACAATGGAATGGTTCAAAAATAAACATATCCAGGTGTTAGAATGGCCAAGTCAAAGTCCAGACCTGAATCCAATCGAGAATCTGTGGAAAGAACTGAAAAATGCTGTTCACAAATGCTCTCCATCCAACCTCACTGAGCTCGAGCTGTTTTGCAAGGAGGAATGAGAAAAAATTTCAGTCTCTCGATGTGCAAGACTGATAGAGACATACCCCAAGTGACTTACAGCTGTAATCGCAGCAAAAGGTGGCGCTACAAAAGTATTAACTTAAGGGGGCTGAATAATTTTGCACGCCCAATTTTTCAGTTTTTGATTTGTTAAAAAAGTTTGAAATATCCAATAAATGTCGTTCCACTTCATGATTGTGTCCCACTTGTTGTTGATTCTTCACAAAAAATACAGTTTTATATCTTTATGTTTGAAGCCTGAAATGTGGCAAAAGGTCGCAAAGTTCAAGGGGGCCGAATACTTTCGCAAGGCACTGTATATATATACACACACACACAGCTAATACTCCACTCATATGCAGAGTGGAGAAGCCCTATGCACCATAAACATGTCTACTCGTGGAGTAACTCCCTGTCAGAGAGACTGATTAGAGGGTTTTACCAGAGGCCCTTGGCCAATGGGAGGTCAGGTGTGATGGCTCAGGGGTTAGAGGGAGAGACAGTGAAGTTACAGACATGAAGATACAACTTGAACCACAAAGTAAGGCATTCATTTATCTGATTGGAAGGCACCCTTATAGTCAGCAATGTAAATGTTAACTCTCTTACTCTCTCTCTCTTTCAAGAGCGTTCAGTACACTCTTAGAAAGAAAGGTGCTATCTAGAACTTAAAAGGGTTCTTCAGCTGTCCCCATAGGATGACCCTTTGAAGAACCCTTTTGGTTCCAGGTAGAAACCTTTTGGGTTTTGGGTTCCACTTGGAACCAAAAAGGGTACTACCTGGAACCATAAAGGGTTCTCATATGGGGACCACCGAATAACCCTATCCATCTCTTTCCAGGTGTTAGAGACCAGGTGCTAATATTCAAAGGGCCTCCAGAGCCTTCAGACCAACTACTCTCCAGAGCCTTCAGACCAACTACTCTCCAGAGCCTTCAGACCAACTACTCGCCAGAGCCTTCAGACCAACTACTCTCCAGAGCCTTCAGACCAACTACTCTTCAGAGCCTTCAGACCAACTACTCTCCAGAGCCTTCAGACCAACTACTCTCCAGAGCCTTCAGACCAACTACTCTCCAGAGCCTTCAGACCAACTACTCTTCAGAGCCTTCAGACCAACTACTCTCCAGAGCCTTCAGACCAACTACTCTCCAGAGCCTTCAGACCAACTACTCTTCAGAGCCTTCTGACCAACTACTCTTCAGAGTCTTCAGACCAACTACTCTCCAGAGCCTTCAGACCAACCTGCTCCTGAATCGCTAGCTAGACATGTAACCCTTCGGGAGAGAAACAAAGGGGCAATGGCATATACGGTTTGTCATTGCACTCATTTCTTTATTATTATTATTTTTTTTACATTTATATACTCTACTCTTGAATATGAAACCGTGAGAGAAGCACTGATGGTCGCAGAAGTATTTTTTTTTCGGTGATCTTGTTGTTTTTGTGATGGTCTTCAGACCAACTACTCTCCAGAGCCTTCAGACCAACTGCTCTCCAGAGCCTTCAGACCAACTACTCTCCAGAGCCTTCAGACCAACTACTCTCCAGAGCCTTCAGACCAACTACTCTCCAGAGCCTTCAGACCAACTACTCTTCAGAGCCTTCAGACCAACTACTCTCCAGAGCCTTCAGACCAACTACTCTTCAGAGCCTTCAGACCAACTACTCTCCAGAGCCTTCAGACCAACTACTCTCCAGAGCCTTCAGACCAACTACTCTCCAGAGCCTTCAGACCAACTACTCTTCAGAGCCTTCAGACAAACTACTCTCCAGAGCCTTCAGACCAACTACTCTCCAGAGCATTCAGACCAACTACTCTTCAGAGCCTTCAGACCAACTACTCTCCAGAGCCTTCAGACCAACTACTCTCCAGAGCCTTCAGACCAACTACTCTCCAGAGCACAGAG
The DNA here is from genome assembly GCF_002021735.2 of Oncorhynchus kisutch. Classification (NCBI taxonomy): domain Eukaryota; kingdom Metazoa; phylum Chordata; class Actinopteri; order Salmoniformes; family Salmonidae; genus Oncorhynchus; species Oncorhynchus kisutch. The sequence goes on from NC_034199.2 coordinate 21,242,185, forward strand.
AAGTAACCTCCACTGGTGGAAATATACTTTATTCACCATGTAACCCTTCACTATGGCTGTCTGTCTGTGTGATGACATATAGCATATTATCCAGGGCCACTGGTTGGATTTACTGTACTCACTCCAAAACACATGCAACCGTCTCCCTGTAAAAGTCTCCCAGACTTGTATAAAAAGGAACGTGTCCATCCCTCTGTTCTCAGCTGATTCTGCTGGGCCATGGAACTCTAGAGCAGCACATCCAAAAACCTGCCACCCTGTTGCCAGCTATCGACGGTTCCCTGAGGAAAGATGCAACTATCAAGGCTTTAAATGGTCAAATTTGGGGGATGACCACCAAATTCAATAAAGTTTTGTAGAAACTACAATAACTGTTTCTTAGCCTGTTCTCATTTTTACTAACTACTATGGTAACTTAAGCATCTGGCAACATGCAGACTTTATCCATCAAGACAATACTTATGATTTGTAAGGGCTAAAATCAATGAATACATTTCTATTAATCTATTCATGTAAATGATACCCAACCAGCCTAACTGTCTATTTGCAGTGAAATTATGAGGGGCATTTTTCTTGTCAACTTTTTCAGTCACCAATTAATCAATAAACAGGCTGTGGAATGAAGTAGTTTGACAAGTGTTGAAAGTCAGTAATGACTCTTTCAAATATGCCAAGCAAATATATAGAAGCCTAGCTAACATTAGCTACACTGCAGTGATTATGGTGGGAGTAGGCTAGCTAGCCTTCCCCCAGCAGTTTCAATATAGCTAGTTATGTAGCTAACTAATGGCATTCATAATCAAGTTTATCAATCAGTAGGTTAACTGGAAAACATATTTGTTTTCCCCTTCCATCTAAAGCTGCCTGATAAAGCCAGTTGATAGTAAAGCTAGGATGAATGTCAGAGGCCAGCTAGCTTACGAAATAGCAGCTGTCAGTTTAATTGTTGGTCCGGAGTTTGTCTAAAATGTA
>NC_034199.2:21248669-21266169 GCF_002021735.2 Oncorhynchus kisutch
CCTCTCTCCTCTCTCCTCGCTCTCCTCACTCTCCTCTCTCTCCTCACTCTCTTCTCTCCTCTCTCTCCTTACTCTCCCCTCTCCTCTCTCTCCTCTCTCCTCTCTCTCCTCTCTCCCTCACTCTCCTCTCTCTCCTCTCTCCTCACTCTCCTCTCAAATTCAAATTTAAAATGCTTTTTGTAGATATTTTTTTGTAGATATTGCCAATGTGGTACAGCATTTCAGTAAATACAGTAAAATGCAATGAGGATGATGAAATACAGTAATTTGAATAGTAATAATAAATAGTACATTTAATCATGTTTTATTGTGTAATCTTCGGTGATACATTTAATTAAATAAAAGTCTTGTTTATAAAAATAAAGAATGGTTAATAAATAATGAACAAAATGTTAATGGATGATGGCTACACTATGTATTACTGTCAGTTATATACAATGTAAATACTTAGGGAATTAATGGTTGTGGGATTTCCCTCAGGCTCTGGCAATCATATACATATCTGGCAGTAATATTTGCAGTTTCTCCCTCACTCAGAATAATTCCCAGCTTCGTGTTTTAGTAAATGTACAGGATTGGGGAATTGATTGAGATATTTTCGGGGAAATATTATCTTATTTCTAAGTATTCTCACAGTAGAGGAAAAAGTACATCTCGGTCTTTTTGTGTTTCCCTTATTCTATAGCCATTGCTGGTCGCTGAGACATTATTTGGTCAGGATCTGTTTTCTGTTTTGAGATATCCTGAATATTACCAAGTAGACTAAAATAAAAAGGAATAATAAAAGTTACACAATAAGAATAACAATAATGAGGCTATATATAGGGGGACACCAGTACCGAGTCCAGTGTGCAGGTACAGGTTAGTTGAGTTAATCTGTACATGTAGGTGGGGGAGAAGTGACTATGTATAGGTAACAAACAAACAGCGAGTAGCAACAGTGTACAAAAGGGGGGAGGGTCAATGTAAATTGAACGGTGGTGATTTTATGAATGTTCAGCAGTCTTATGGCTTGGGGGTAGAAGCTGTTGAGGAGCCTCTTGGCGCTCCGGTACCGCTTGCCGTGCGGTAGCAGAGAAAACTGTCAGTTTTCAGGCCGTTTCATAGGTCGTTTCATCATGGTCGGTGATCAGGCCAACCACTGTTGTGTCATCAGCAAACTAATGATGGTGTTGTAGTCGTGCTTGGCCACGCAGTCGTGGGTGAACAGGGAGTACAGGAGGGGACTGAGCACGCACCCCTGAGGGGCCCCCGTGTTGAGGATCAGCTTGGCAGACGTGTTGTTGCCTACCCTTACCACCTGGGGGCAGCCCGTCAGGAAGTCCAGGATCCATTTGCAGAGGGAGGTGTTTAGTCCCAGAGTCCTTAGCTTAGTGATGAGCTTTGTGGTCAATATGGCGTTGAACGCTGAGCTGTAGTCGATGAACAGCATTCTCACATAGGTGTTCATTTGTCCAGGCGAGAACGTTTTAATGTCCTGTTGGTCGCATAACATAATCGTTGGTCATCCATTTTAATTTTCCAATGATTGCACGTTAGTGAGAAGAACGGAAGGCAGTGGGAGTTTACTTGCTCGTGTACGGATTCTCAGAAGGCTGCCCGACCTGCAACCCCCTTTTCCTGAGTCTTTTCTTCAATCAAAAGGCAGGGATCTGACCATGTTTCCAGTGAAAGCAGGATATCCTTCTTGTCGGACTCATTAAAGGAAAAAGTTTTCTTCCAGTCCGCGGTGAGTAATCTCTGTTCTGATGTCCAGAAGTTATTTTCAGTCATAAGAGACAGTAGCAGCAACATTATGTACATGATATGTTAAAGAATAAGTTCCACAAAACGCTAGAAAATGAACAAAATAGCACAATTGTAAAACATCAGCCATGTTCTTCGGCGCCATCTTTTCTTTCTTTGGGGCTTAATTTCAATTGTGCCAACTTTTTTATGTCCTTTTCTTTATATTTACAATTAATAAGGGAATCGTCTGAGTTTGCTCTACATGAATTATTTGGTCATTTCTTTTGGATATTTGGGGATCATTCTGCAGAACTCTATATGTATATTTTCTGTTGAGTTTTTTCTCCCAGTGCGCATTACAGGTTGGGCCCCAAACCTGGCTTCCATATTGTGCAATTGGTAAAATTACACTAGTGAATATTTTCCACTAGATTTGGATAGGAATATTTATTTTTTAGAATTGTATTTTTATTGAGCAAAATTATTTGAGGGCAATTTCGTTTTCTGAAAGTCGATGTTGATTGCTCAGTTGATGCTGTATTCCCAAAGAATGTTAAGTTGTTCCTGTAGAACTTACTCTGTTGGTGGTCCGTAGGCCATCTGGTTAGACCTTACTCTGTTGGTGTCCGTAGGCCATCTGGTTAGACCCTTACTCTGTTGGTGTCCGTAGGCCATCTGGTTAGACCTTACTCTGTTGGTGTCCGTAGGCCATCTGGTTAGACCTTACTCTGTTGGTGTCCGTAGGCCATCTGGTTAGACCTTATTCTGTTGGTAACCGTAGGACAAGGACATTTGGTTAGACCTTACTCTGTTGGTGACAGTAGGTCATCTGGTTAGACCTTACTCTGTTGGTGACAGTAGGTCATCTGGTAAGACCTTACTCTGTTGGTGACCGTAGGACAAGGACATCTGGTTAGAGCAGGAATCTGACCTCCTCATCTTTGAGGGTGGAGTCCATGGTTGCAGATTTGTCCAACAACACTGCTAGTTTGTTTATGTAGACTTTGAACAGGGTTGGACTTAAACTGCACCTTGTCTCCCCCCTCGCACCCCTCGCACCCCTCGCACCCCTCGCACCCCTCTCACCTCTCACCCCTCTCACCCCTCTCACCCCTCGCACCCCTCGCACCCCTCTCACCCCTCGCACCCCTCTCACCCCTCGCACCCCCTCACCCCTCGCACCCCTCTCCACCCTCCACACCCTCTCACCCCTCGCACCCCTCTCACCCCTCGCACCCCTCTCCACCCCTCTCACCCCGCTCACCCTCGCACCCCTCTCACACCTCCTCGCACCCCTCTCACCCCTCTCACCCCCTCGCACCCCCTCTCACCCCTCTCACCCCCACCCCTCTCACCCCTCGCACCCCTCTCACCCCTCTCACCCCTCGCACCCCTCTCACCCCTCTCACACCCCTCGCACCCCTCTCACCCCTCTCACCCCTCTCACCCCTCGCACCCCTCTCACCCCTCTCACCCCTCTCACCCCTCGCACCCCTCTCCCCCTCTCACCCCTCGCACCCCTCTCACCCTCTCACCCCTCTCACCCCTCCACCCCCTCTCACCCCACTCGCCCCCACACCCTCTCACCCCTCTCACCCCTCTCACCCCCTCGCACCCCTCTCACCCCCCCTCGCACCCCTCTCACCCCTCGCACCCCTCTCACCCCTCTCACCCTTCGCACCCCTCTCACCCCTCGCACCCCTCTCACCCCTCTCACCCCTCGCACCCCTCTCACCCCTCGCACCCCTCTCACCCCTCTCACCCCCTCTCAACCCAGCCACCTCTAACCCTCTCACCCCTCGCACCCCTCCTCAACCCCTCTCAAACCCCTCGCACCCCTCTCACACCCCTCTCACCCCTCGCACCCGCCTCCTCATCACCCCTCTCACAACCCTCTTGCACCCCTCTCACCCCCCTCGCCCCCTCTCCCCCTCTCACCCCTCTCACCCCTCTCACCCCTCTCACTCCCCTCTCACCCCCTCTCACCCCTCTCACCCTCTCACCCATCCTCACCACCTCGCACCCCCTCGTCACCCCTCGCAACCCCCTCGCAACCATCTCACCCCCCTCGCAACCCCCTCTCAACCCCTCGGCACCCCTCTCACCACATTCGCACCCTCGCACCCCGGGCAACCACCTCCGCACCCCTCGCACCCCTCGCATCCCCTCTCACCCCTCCGCGAACCCCTCGCACCCCGCCTCATCCACCCCTCGCACCCCCTCTCACCCCCTCTCACCCCTCGCCACTCCACCCACCCCTCTCACCCCTCGCACCCCTCGCACCCTCTCACCGCACTCGAACCCGCTCGCACCCCTCTCAGCCCCCCTCTCACCCCTCTCACCCTCTCGCATCCCTCGCACCCCTCTCACCCCTCGCACCCCTCTCACCCCTCTCACCCCTCTCACCCCTCTCACCCCTCTCACCCCTCGCACCCCTCGCACCCCTCTCACCCCCTCGCACCCCTCTCACCCCCTCGCACCCCTCTCACCCCCTCTCACCCCTCGCACCCCTCGCACCCCTCTCACCCCTCGCACCCCTCTCACCCCTCGCACCCCTCGCACCCCTCTCACCCCTCGCACCCCTCTCACCCCTCGCACCCCTCTCACCCCTCGCACCCCTCGCACCCCTCGCACCCCTCTCACCCCTCGCACCCCTCGCACCCCTCTCACCCCTCGCACCCCTCGCACCCCTCTCACCCCTCACACCCCTCTCACCCCTCGCACCCCCTCTCACCCCTCGCACCCCTCTCACCCCTCTCACACCCTCTCACCCCTCACACCCCTCTCACCCCCTCGCACCCCTCTCACCCCTCGCACCCCTCTCACCCCTCGCACCCCTCTCACCCCTCTCACCCCTCGCACCCCTCTCACCCCTCTCACCCCCTCTCACCCCTCGCACCCCTCGCACCCCTCTCACCCCTCGCACCCCTCTCACCCCCTCTCACCCCTCGCACCCCTCTCACCCCTCGCACCCCTCTCACCCCTCTCACCCCTCGCACCCCTCGCACCCCTCTCACCCCTCGCACCCCTCGCAAAACACTGTTGTTTTATTGTTCTGTTTAATACTACATGTATTGTTCAAGTAAATATATTTTATGATGTCATATACTTTATCCTCAACCTCGCTTTGGAGGTTTTTGTAATATAATCCGTCATACCATATGGAATCTAAAGCATTCTTAAAATCAACAAAACATGGAAATACTTTTCCTCTGCTTTTCTGATGAACATGCTGGTTTATTACTGTGTGTAATGTGTGTATGTCATCTGTTGTTCAGTGGGTAGAAAGACAATTTGTTTTTTTGCTGAGAGCGTTATGTTGTGTGAGGAAGGTCTGTAATTCAGTCATTCAGAGTACAGGAGAACAGTTTCCCCATGTTACTGGTGACACTATATTACTAGGGTCTAATTTGTCACATTTTTTATATATGGGGTTTATGAACCTCATATATGAACCTGGTTCCAAATAACAGGGAAGCAGCCACTCTCCAAAACCAGGTTGAATCGTTTTAATGAGGCATCCTGCAGCTCATTAGTACTGTGTTTAAGCATTTCATTCCTGATGCTGTCAGGGCTACATGCCTTTCCAGGTGTGAGGCTTTGTATTTTGTTTGAAAGTTCAGCCTGTGTAATTTGGAAGTCATTTGGGTTCTGGAAGTTTTTAGTTGTGTGTTCTAGGCAGCTGAATTTTTTCTTTCATATTTTTGGGGGTTTGAAAGTATGGTCTTCTGTTGGTATTATTCCATTGAGACTTTCAAAGTGATCTTTCCAAAAATGTTGCCATTTTGAATGGCTAGGCCATTCCTCTGTTTGCCATTTAGATCGTTCAATTCCTCTGTTTGTCATTTAGACCCTTCCATTCCTCTGTTTGCCATTTAGATCGTTCAATTCCTCTGTTTGTCATTTAGACCAGTCAATTCCTCTGTTTGTCATTTAGACCGTTCAATTCCTCTGTTTGCCATTTAGACCGTTCCATTCCTCTGTTTGTCATTTAGACCGTTCCATTCCTCTGTTTGCCATTTAGACCGTTCCATTCCTCTGCCATTTAGACTGTTCCATTCCTCTGTTTGCCATTTAGACCGTTCCATTTCTCTGCCATTTAGACTGTTCCATTCCTGTTCCAAATTAAATGAGATCTATCATAGACCGTTCCATTTCTCTGTTTGTCATTTAGACCGTTCCATTCCTCTGTTTGCCATTTAGACCGTTCCATTTCTCTGCCATTTAGACGTTTCCATTCCTCTGTTTGTCATTTAGACCGTTCCATTCCTCTGTTTGTCATTTAGACCGTTCCATTCCTCTGTTTGCCATTTAGACCGTTCCATTTCTCTGCCATTTAGACCGTTCCATTTCTCTGCCATTTAGACGTTTCCATTCCTCTGTTTGTCATTTAGACCGTTCCATTCCTCTGTTTGTCATTTAGACCGTTCCATTCCTCTGTTTGTCATTTAGACCGTTCCATTTCTCTGCCATTTAGACCGTTCCATTCCTCTGTTTGCCATTTAGACCGTTCCATTCCTCTGTTTGCCATTTAGACCGTTCCATTCCTCTGTTTGTCATTTAGACCGTTCAATTCCTCTGTTTGTCATTTAGACCGTTCCATTCCTCTGTTTGCCATTTAGACCGTTCCATTTCTCCCAGAAATAGTTTCCATCAATGGAGACTTCAATCTCTTTCAGTCTTCTCAAAATGCTTCTGTTTCTTACATTTTAGGTTTTGTTTGTATTGTTTCAATGTGTCACAATATTGTTGCCCAATTTCTCTGTCTTGTCGTTGGTGATATTTTGTACTTGATAAAGATCTAAATGTTTTTTCGAATTAGAAGAGTTATTTATTTTGCATACATTTGCTTTGGTGGCTGCATTATGATAGATCTCATTTAATTTGTTCACAGACACATTTATGCCAGGGAGGTTTGGGGTGAATATACATGAAAGGAAATCATTGATACAGGTTGTAAATTGTGGGCAGTGTAATGCTGTGTTGAGGTGTGTTGGGGTGTGTTGCACTGTCAGGGGCCCATCTGTACATTTTATTTAAATGAATCTCCTCTTTCCTCTCTCTCCTCTCACTCCTCTCTTTCCTCTCTCTCCTCTCTCTCCTCTCTTTCCTCTCTCTCCTCTCACTCCTCTCTTTCCTCTCTCTCCTCTCTCTCCTCTCTTTCCTCTCTCTCCTCTCTCTCCTCTCTTTCCTCTCTCTCCTCTCTCTCCTCTCTTTCCTCTCTCTCCTCTCACTCCTCTCTTTCCTCTCTCTCCTCTCTCTCCTCTCTTTCCTCTCTCTCCTCACTCTCCTCTCTCTCCTCACTCTCCTCTCTCTCCTCACTCTCTCTCCTCTCTCTCCTCTCTCTCATCTCTAACCTCACTCTCTCTCCTCTCTCTCATCTCTATCCTCACTCTCATCTCTCCTCACTCTCTTCACTCTCCTCTCCACTCTCTCTCCTGTCTCTCCTCTTTCTGCTCTCTCCTCTCTCTCATCTCTCTCCTCACTCTCCTCTCTCCTCACTCTCTTCACTCTCCTCTCCACTCTCTCTCCTGTCTCTCCTCTTTCTGCTCTCTCCTCTCTCTCATCTCTCTCCTCACTCTCCTCTCTCCTCACTCTCTTCACTCTCCTCTCCACTCTCTCTCCTGTCTCTCCTCTTTCTGCTCTCTCATCTCTCTCCTCACTCTCCTCTCTCCTCACTCTCCTCACTCTCCTCTCTCCTCACTCTCTTCACTCTCCTCTCTCTCTCCTGTGACTCTCCTCTCTCTCCTCTCTCTCATCACTCTCCTCTCTCTCTCCTCTTTCTGCTCTCTCCTCTCTCTCATCTCTCTCCTCTCTATCCCCACTCTCCTCTCTCCTCTCTCTCATCTCTCTCCTCTCTATCCCCACTCTCCTCTCTCCTCACTCTCTTCACTCTCCTCTCTCTCTCGTCACTCTCCTCTCTCTCGTGACTTTCCTCTCCGTCCTCTCTCTTCTCTCTCTCCTCCACCCCTTAACGTCTGCTGTATTCACTTGGTTTGTTTGTGTTCCCTATCACTCACTGTTATACACTATATTATACACTATATACCATATAACATCATTATTCTCAGTGTATTAAGTGGAAGATTAGGCAAGAACCAAAGTGCTATAAGAGAGCTGAAGGAAGGGCAAGTTGGGTTACAGAGAAAGTTAGACATGCATGGAGTCAGAGTTATTGTTCAAATGGTTTCTCAAAGAGGTAGCCGAGTCAGAGGTAGCAGGCATATCCTACCTCTGCTCTAGACTAACTATCAAGCTCATGAACATATAGCTGACACACACACACACACACACACACACACACACACACACACACACACACACACACACACACACACACACACACACACACACACACACACACACACACACACACACACACACACACACACACACACACACACACACACACACACACACACCTCCCTCCCTCTCTCCATGGCTCTTGGTCAACCTTCTCTCCTGCTAAGCCTGGAGCTATACAGCTGATTTATTCAAAGGGACGCGGCGTTCATTCAATTTTCTCCATATTCATAAGCGTCCGTTCATTTCGTTTCTCACCCCCGCTCTCGTTTCCCCTTTCAGCTCTTAATTAAAGGTACAGGGACGAGCCAGGCCTTTCATCATAGGGAGGGGGAGGAGGAAGGGATGGGGGAGCGGTAGGTTTACTCAGAACACCACTCTGTATTTATTAGCCCCCATACCCCACCCACCACCAACAACAACCCTCCACCCTCTTTAGACCAGGGGTTGGTAGCCTCCACACTTACTCAGCCCCCCCTCCTTCCCTTCCCCTCTCCTTTCCTCCACCCACGGCACCTGGCAAAAATGATTAATTAATTCAAATAGCAGCGTTTTTGAAAAGCAGCAGTTCAAAGGCATCGACAGGGAAGAGAGGAGAGGGAGGAGAGGGGCAAGAGGAGTAGAGAGGAAAGGGGAGTCGGAGAGGAAGTGGAGGAGAGGAGAGGTGAACGGACAGGAGAGAGCAGGGAGGCAGAGTGAATGTAGTTGAAACAGCGGAGTGCACTTGAGGGTTCACCACGACAGATCAAGCCGTTTCCGACTTGAGAGAGTAGGTGGTGGGGGTTGTGATCTAGCTATGATTGAATTGGGATGGTGTGAATCTATTTAAATTCTGGTCAGCCCAGGCTACGAACCCATCCTTGTAATGTAATCATCACTTGATTTACTTTATCAAGTTGATCAATTGTATTCATATTTATTGAACCAGTATAGTCTATGTAGCATGGTGTAGTCTATGTATAGACTATGTTGCAAAATCCAGTGTAGTCCATGTTCCAAACACCTGTAAACTCTTGCTCCACTTTTAGGATGATGTGGTTGTCCCTCTCTGGCCCATGCAAACCTAGCTAGCTGAATGTCACATCTGGCTGGAGAGGAAGGGGTTAATAAATCATGTTGTGGAACAGGGAGATGATCTAGTTAATTATACATGGCAGGACAAGCCTGGAGCCTTAGCCTCTATTAGACAGGAGCACAGGGTGACTGACCCGACCATGCACTGTCCCTACCTATTATACAATACACGTAGAGAGTGTGGTTGTGTGTGTGTGTGTGTGTGTGTGTGTGTGTGTGTGTGTGTGTGTGTGTGTGTGTGTGTGTGTGTGTGTGTGTGTGTGTGTGTGTGTGTGTGTGTGTGTGTGTGTGTGTGTGTGTGTGTGTGTGTGTGTGTGTGTGTGTGTGTGTGTGTGTGTGTGTGTGTGTGTGTGTGTGTGTGTGTGTGTGTGTGTGTGTGTGTGTTTGTGAGACATGTATTGTACATGACAAATGTCCTTGTTGGTTTTGGCCTCCTATGATGATGATAACGATGACTGTCTGACTCAGGTATTTTATCTGATGGAGAGATGAGGAATATCAGGAAAGTTTTCTCATGAACAGTGCCTGCTGTGTCTTCGTGTAGAGTGCCTCATTTTCAGGTGTTCCTCGGAATACCGTCTCTGGGAACTAAACCAGGATAATGACTCTGAAATCAATCATATAATGATCCTTCTCTCTCTCTCTGTCGCGCTGCAGGAGTTAATTGCTCCTGTCTTCCACATCTATCTATCTATCATGTTAACATTGCCAAAGCAAGTGAGGTAGATAATATACAAAAGTGAAATAAACAATTTTAAAAAAAAGTAAAAGTAATCATTACACTAACAGAATTTTCAAAAGAATAAAGATATTACAAATGTCACATTATTTATATATAAAGTGTTGTAACGATGTACAAATGGTTAAAGTACAAAAGGAAAATAAATGAGCATAAATATGGGTTGTATTTACAATGGTGTTTGTTCTTCACTGGTTGACCTTTTCTTGTGGCAACAGGTCACAAATCTTGCTGCAGTGATGGCACACTGTGGTATTTCACCCAGTAGATGTGGGAGTTTATCAAAATCGGGTTTGTTTTTGAATTCTTTGTGGATCTGTGTAGTCTGAGGGAAATATGTCTCTCCAATATGGTCACACATTGTGCAGGAGGTTAGGAAGTGCAGCTCAGTTTCCACCTAATTTTGTGAGCAGTATGCACATACCCTGTCTTCTCTTGAGAGCCAGGTCTACCTATGGCAGCCTTTCTCAATAGCAAGGTTATGCTCACTGAGTCTGTACATAGTCAAAGATTTCCTTCATTTTGGGTCAGTCACAGTGGTCAGGTATTCTGCCACTGTGTACTCTCTGTTTAGAGCCAAATAGCATTCTATTTTGCTCTGTTTTTTGGTTAATTCTTTCCAATGTGTCAAGTAATTATCTTTTTGTTTTCTCATGATTTGGTTTGGTCTAATTGTATTGCTGTCCTGGGGCTCTGTGGGGTGTGTTTGTGTTTGTGAACAGAGCCCCAGGACCAGCTTGCTTAGGGGGCTCTTCTCCAGGTTCATTTCTCTGTAGGTGATTGCTTTGTTATGGAAGGTTTGGGAATCGCTTCCTTTTAGGTGGTTGTAGAATTTAACGTCTCTTTTCTGTATTTTGATAATTAGCAGGTATCGTCCTAATTCGGCTCTGCATGCATTATTTTGTGTTCTATGTTGTACACATAGGATATTTTTGCTGAATTCTGTACGAAGAGTCTCAATTTGGTTTTTGGTGTTTGTTTGTGAATTCTTGGTTGGTGAGCTGACCCCAGACCTCACAACCATAAAGGGCAATGGGTTCTATAACTGATTCAAGTATTTTTAGCCAGAACCTAATTGGTATGTTGAATTTGATGTTCCTTTTGTTGCCCTTCTTGCCTTGTCTCTCAGATCGTTCACAGCTTTGTGGAAATTACCTGTGGCGCTGATGTTTAGGCCAAGGTATGTGTCGTTTTTTGTGTGCTCTATGGCAATGGTGTCTAGATGGAATTTGTATTTGTGGTCCTGGCGACAACCTTTTTTGGACACCATTATTTTGATCTTACTGAGATTTACTGTCAGGGCCCAGGTCTGTGCAGAATGTGCAGAATATCTAGGTCCTCCTTGGTTGGTAACAGAGGCACCAGATCATCAGCAAACAGTAGACATTTGACTTCAGATTCTAGTAGGGTGAGGCCAGGTGCTGCAGACTGGTCATAGTGCCCGCGCCAATTCGTTGATATATATGTTGAAGAGGGTGGGGCTTAAGCTGCATCCTTGTCTCACCCCACAGCCCTCTGGGAAGAAATGTGTGTTTTTTGCCAATTTTAATCCTGCTCTTGTTGTTTGTGTACATTAATTTTATAATGTTGTATGTTTTTCCCCAACACCACTTTCCATCAATTTGTATAGCAGACCCTCATGCCAAATTGAGTCAAAGGCCTTTTTGAAATCAACAAAGCATGAGAAGACTTTGCCTTTGTTTTGGTTTGTTTGTTTGTCAATTAGGGTGTGCAGGGTGAATACGTGGTCTGTTGTATGTTAATTCAGTAAAAAGCCAATTTGACATTTGCTCAGTACATTGTTTTCACTGAGGAAATGTACGAGTCTGCTGTTAATGATAATGCAGAGGATTTTCTCAAGGTTGCTGTTGACGCATATCCCACGGTAGTTATTGGGGTCAAATTTGTCTCCACTTTTGTGGATTGGGGTGATCAGTCCTTGGTTCTAAATATTGGGGAAGATGCCAGAGCCAAGGAGGATGTTATAATTTTTTTTTAGTATAGCCAATTGGAATTTGTTGTCTGTGATCATTTCACTGAGGATACATACCATCAACACCACATGCCTTTTTGGGTTCGAAGGTTTTTATTTTTTCCTGTAGCTCATTCAAGGTAATTGGAGAATCTATTGGGTTCTCGTCTTTAATAGTTGATTCTATGTTTTGTATTTGATCATGTACATGTTTTTGCTGTTTGTTCTTTGTTATAGAGCCAAAAAGATTGGGGAAGTGGTTTATCCATACATCTCCATTTTGGATAGATAATTATTTGTGTTGTTTGTTTCGTGTTTTCCAATTTTTCCAGAAGTGGTTAGAGTCTATGGATTCTTCAATTACATTGAGCTGATTTCTGACGTGCTGTTGCTTCTTTTTCTGTAGTGTATTTCTGTATTGTTTTAGTGATTTTCTTCGAATTTTGCATTCTTCATCAAACCATTTGTCATTGTTGTTCATTTTCTTCAGTTTTCTATTTGAGATTTTTAGATTTGATAGGGAAGCTGAGAGGTCAAATATACTGTTAAGATTTTCTACTGCCAAGTTTACACCTTCACTATTACAGTGGAACGTTTTACCCAGGAAGTTGTCCAAAAGGGATTGAATTTGTTTTTGTCATATTGATTTTTGGTAGGTTTCCAAACTGCATTCCTTCCAACTATAGTATTTCTTATTGTTACTCAGTTCCTTTGGCTTTGATGCCTCATTATTGGGTATTGCTTTGTTCAAGTAGAGTGTGGTTTTGCTGTGGTCTGATAGGGGTGTCAGTGGGCTGACTGTGAACGCTCGGAGAGACTCTGGGTTGAGGTCAGTGATAAAGTAGTTTACAGTACTACTGCTAAGAGATGAGCTATAGGTGTACCTACCATAGGAGTCCCCTCGAAGCCTACCATTGACTATGTACATACCCAGTGTGCGACAGAGCTGCAGGAGATGTGACCCATTTTTGTTGGTTATGTTGTCATAGTTGTGCCTAGGGGGGCATATGGGGGAGGGAATGCTGTCACCTGCAGGCAGGTGTTTGTCCCCCTGTGTGCTGGTGTCAGGTTCTTGTCCAGTTCTGGCATTTAGGTCGCCACAGACTAGTACATGTCCCTGGGCCTGGAAATGATTGATTTCACCCTCCAGGATTTCACCCTCCAGGATGAAGAAGCTGTCTTCATTAAAGTATGGGGACTCTAGTGGGGGGATATAGGTACCACATAGGATGACATTTTTTCTGTTAAGATCATTTCCTTTTGAATTTCTAGCCAAATGAAAAATGTTCCTGTTTTGATTAACTTAATGGAGTGAGTTAGGTCTGCTCTATACCAAATTAGCATACTCCCTTCCCTGTTTCACACCTGGTAGTTTGGTGGATGGGACTACCAGCTCTCTGTAACCTAGAGGGCATCCAGTGGGTCCGTCTCATCTATACCAGGTTTCTTGCAGGATGACAATGTCTGTATTCCCGATTTCTTTGGTGAAGTCCAAGTTCCTGCTCTTTAGGCCAAAGGCAGATGACCTCAGGCCTTGGATATTCCAGGATGAGATAGTGAAGGCTTTGTGTTCCATAAAGTGTCCAATGTTGTTGGTCGTGTGGTTTGGCCTTAGGTCAGTATCTATCCATCCATCCATCCACTTGGACACGTGTATGGGAAAACATGCATCTCCGCTCCTGTTTATCTCCCCCCCCCCCACACCCCCGTCTCCCCTTGACTCACCTGTGTGTGTCGGGCCTCCTTTGGGACCTGCTTATTAGAGTATTACAAATGAATGGGGGCTGGTTTAGGGGAGGGGTGTGAAGAGATGTCATTATATATTTATTCACATTTTTCTGCCCCCTCCCTCCCCCTACATACAGTAGTGACTGATCAGGTTGAATATGATAGCATGCCTGTGAGGAATGAGGCCAATTTTCCGTGAGGTCATCTTACATGGAAGCTGTGCGGCTGTGGTTCACACAGGGTACTCTGTGCTACTGCACTACCCTCTGGGACTCTAGCTGGATCCAATGATATGCAGGGAACAAATAGAGCTGTTATGTCTAATATGCTCTAGCGAACAAATATACACCGAAACAGTTACTTCATATTCTTAAAGACAAGCATTGTATCTTCAGCTATCTTTATGTACACAGTTATCATGGTCCAGTGAATATCTCCCTTTTAAAAGTGAATGTTCACTCATACCCAAATAACGTTGTTGGAAAAAAACACCATTCTGTTGTTGGGGTACGCCCACACCATTCTGTTGTTGTGGTACGCCCACACCATTCTGTTGTTGGGGTACGCCCACACCATTCTGTTTTTGGGGTACGCCCACACCATTCTGTTGTTGTGGTACGCCCACACCATTCTGTTGTTGGGGTACGCCCACACCATTCTGTTGTTGGGGTACGCCCACACCATTCTGTTGTTGTGGTACGCCCACACCATTCTGTTGTTGGGGTACGCCCACACCATTCTGTTGTTGGGGTACGCCCACACCATTCTGTTGTTGGGGTACGCCCACACCATTCTGTTGTTGGGGTACCCCACACCATTCTGTTGTTGGGGTACGCCCACACCATTCTGTTGTTGGGGTACGCCCACACCATTCTGTTGTTGGGGTACACCCACACCATTCTGTTGTTGGGGTACGCCCACACCATTCTGTTGTTGGGATACGCCCACACCATTCTGTTGTTGGGGTACGCCCACACCATTCCAAAACAGAAAAGCTGCTTAATAACATACTTAATTAATTACCATTTAAGTATGTTAAAAAGTATTTTACTCATATTGTAATTAATTATAGGTAATATTTCATATAATTATGAAAACACTGGACAGTTACTTTAAAGCAACCAAAACGATCACTGGTTACGATTTGTAATATAGGGCACACTGTATCAAAACATTTTGTAATAGAAAACAAAACCCAAGTTGAGTTAGTCCGTCCATGTTTCAGTCAGTTTGGTGCCTAATGAATACCCACCCAGTTCAGTCAACAGCTGCAGCCTGGAATTAGAAATCAATTATTGAGCTTGGACAACCTCATTAAGACTGTGAATGGGATTTAACCATTTACTGTTTCTGCCTACTCATCTCACCATTCCTGGCTTAAAGTTTATAATTACTGGCAATTTTTTTCCTGTTCATGTTTGATGGGAGGTTGTATTTTGGTAGAAATTAAGATAGTTGAAAAGAACAGAACAGAAAAGAACAGAAGGGCCCACACACTGAATATGCTCCCAATAACCACCTCCATCTACAAGTATCTTCGTCAGCTTGGATCTAAGCACCTACATTTTTTAAGAATGTGCGTATGACCACAAACGCTTCTAGAAATGAAGGTGGTCTCACTACTGGTGTCCTCCAAGGCCTGGTACTAGGTCTTGTTTTGTTTCCCCATAGACCAAGTCACTTATTATTTACAGTAGACCAGGCATGGGATTTAAGTGTTCTGTTTCTGCTCCTTGTCTCATCTAAACACTCCTAGCTTGATGTTACCTTTGGAAGTGTTTTAATAGAACCTCAGGCATTGATTTAACTACCCAACCAGATGTGTTTATGTGTATGGTATAATTAGTCGTAAAAGAGGTTCCATGATTTTGTTGAGTGACTCAACACGGTGCTTGTTTGCGCTGAGTTTAGGCACTACCTAATTGATTCAAGTCATCATCAGTCTAAATTAGGCATTAATAATCAAAGGAGTGTAAGATAGGTAAATTAGGCATTAATAATCAAAGGACAACTGGAAATGAATAAACTGGCAGCAAATGAAGCAGTACTAATCAGCAAGCAGAGGGGTGAGAAAGGGAAAGAGAGGATAGGGAGGGAGGGAGGGGTGAAGGAGTGAAAGAGAGAGAGAGCTAGAGAGACAGAGAGGGAAAGAGAGAAGAAGAGAGAGTGGTGGGACAATGAGGGAAGGGAAGGAAGATGGGATAGAAATATATAATGAGAGAGAAACAGAGAGAGAAACAGGCTAGGACTACATTACCTACACAGTACATGATCTCACCTGTGTGTCCCAGGCCTCCTTAGGGACCTGCTTATTAGAGTATTACAAATTAATGGGGGCCGGTTTAGGGGAGATGTGTGAAGAGATGTCGGCATATATTTCTGTATATTTTTCTGCCCCCCTCCCCCTACATAGTGACTGATCAGGTTGAATTTGATAGCAGGCCTGTCGTTCCCCCCATGCTCCCTCCTCCGTCCCTCCCTTCCTCCCTCCCTCCCTCCTCTCCTCTCCACATTGTGTTTGTCTATCTGATCCTGTGGTCTTTTGTTGTTGTATGAAAGGCCTGATGCCACCCTCATTATTTTCTCCTTTATCTCTCTCCCCAGCGCTCTGATTAGAACAGACGCCCCTGACAGACGCCCTCACACACCCCCTATCTATTACACCCTCTGTGTGTGTGTGCCCGTGCGCACGTGTGTGTGTGTGTGTGTGTGTGTGTGTGTGTGTGTGTGTGTGTGTGTGTGTGTGTGTGTGTGTGTGTGTGTGTGTGTGTGAGTGCGTGCGGGGGGGGGGAATCAGGCTTTTGTGTGCACAGTAATGTATGTACAGTAAATGCTTTGACAGTATATCTAGTATAACATACTACATAGAGACAGCGTATCTAGTATAACATACTTCAGAGAGACAGTGTATCTAGTATAACATACTTCAGAGAGACAGTATATCTAGTACTGTATAACATACTTCAGAGAGACAGTATATCTAGTACTGTATAACATACTACAAAGAGACGGTATATCTAGTACTGTATAACATACTACAGAGAGACGGTATATATAGTATAACATACTACAGAGAGACAGTATATCTAGTACTGTATAACATACTACAGATAGACAGTATATCTGGTATAACATACTACAGAGAGACAGTATATATAGTATAACATACTACAGAGAGACAGTATATATAGTATAACATACTACAGAGAGACAGTATATCTGGTATAACATACTACAGAGAGACAGTATATATAGTATAACATACTACAGAGAGACAGTATATCTGGTATAACATACTACAGAGAGACAGTATATCTAGTATAACATACTACAGAGAGACGGTATATCTAGTATAACATACTACAGAGAGACAGTATATCTAGTATAACATACTACAGAGAGACAGTATATATAGTATAGCATACTACAGAGAGACAGTATATCTGGTATAACATACTACAGAGAGACAGTATATATAGTATAACATACTACAGAGAGACAGTATATCTGGTATAACATACTACAGAGAGACAGTATATCTGGTATAACATACTACAGAGAGACAGTATATATAGTATAACATACTACAGAGAGACAGTATATCTGGTATAACATACTACAGAGAGACAGTATATATAGTATAACATACTACAGAGAGACAGTATATCTGGTATAACATACTACAGAGAGACAGTATATATAGTATAACATACTACAGAGAGACAGTATATCTGGTATAACATACTACAGAGAGACAGTATATCTAGTATAACATACTACAGAGAGACGGTATATCTAGTATAACATACTACAGAGAGACAGTATATCTAGTATAACATACTACAGAGAGACAGTATATATAGTATAACATACTACAGAGAGACAGTATATATAGTATAACATACTACAGAGAGACAGTATATCTGGTATAACATACTACAGAGAGACAGTATATC
>NC_034199.2:21267957-21272957 GCF_002021735.2 Oncorhynchus kisutch
GGGGGGGGGGGGGGGGAGAGAGAGGTATTAGGTGGGGAAGCGTCACTTGCTAATCTCTAATAAGCTGTTTATGTTTATGGACCCAAACCAGTCTCATTGGGAGTGACACTACAAAAATAACGTTGATAATTGCATTTAGAGTACGACAACATTCATTTTTTTTTTACAAACACTCCATATTTATTTACACCACAGTCATTTACAATTCTCTTTCCGCATCACCTTTTTATGGTCCCGAATATGTAATTTGCTTTTAAATTGCATTATCATACGAAATAAAACAGAAATGTGATGAAATTCAGATGGATTCACCTGAGTTAATGGAATATGGGTTTAAGAGCGAACTAATTATGTGGCTTTGGCAGGGAGTGAATGTATTTCTTTGGAAGGGTCTGATTTTAAATGTAAACATTAATGGCCTCCTTGATTAGCATTAGAATAGTCGTCATTGTGCTGCGCACGCTACCTCGTATTGGATACCACATCTACCCTCTCTCTGCTCTCGTAAAACACACACACACACACACACACACATACGCATGTGCTCACACAAACACGGACAGTTCCAGCTTTAATACACTGATTACCTACCTTATCTACCACCGCCAACCCTTTGGCCACTTTGTCTAATGTTTTGTTAATCCAAAAGATGCCTCTTTCCAATTGAATTACACAGAATTGGGGGGCCTGTGTTATTTTTCAGCATGCACATGCCTTCCAAAAGCAGAAAAGGTGAAGTAAAGAACAAATGTAGGTAACAGCAGTCTGAGGAGCAGTTCAGTGAGAGTGCTCTGTCTTTATCTCTCTCTCTACATGGCAGTCTGAGAGGTTCTGGTGGGAAGACTAATGAAACAGGAAGAAGAAGGACAGAGAAAATAAAGAAAGTCTGAAGTGGAGAAAGAAGAGGAGAGGGGGAACGAGGTAAAGGGCAGGTGAAGGAGGGAGGCTTTGAAGCACTCCGGCCTTCCTGGAAGCATGACCTCATTTAGAATTCTGGGAGGGTGAAGGACCCGGACCGCCATGCTGAAATGGCACTCACACACACTCACTCACTCACTCACTCACACACACACTCACTCACTCACTCATTCACATACACACACACACACACACACATTCACTCACTCACTCACAGACACTCTCTCACACACACACACACACACACACACACACACACACACACACACACACACACACACACACACACACTCGTCTCCTATCCACTTAGAGTAGATGCAGAAAAGAAAAACAACCATCAATCCAAGTTTGGTTCGAGAGCCTGGAGGCCCTAAAGAGCCAGGGGCTAGAGTTCTACCCAAGCCTAGGGCAGGATGGATGTAGTGGGCACAGGTTAAGGATGATTAAGAATGTTTAGAATTGTGAGCCTGGATGCTTTATGATTTGAGTCCAGAATGTGTCAAATCTAATTTGCACCATGTTTTGTGAGATAGAGGGCCACAGGCTGTCTGGGATGTGAGTGTGTGCCTGTGTGTGTGTTCGCCCTTGCACGCCTGTGTGTGTGTGTGCGCTTGCCTGCCTTCCTGCATGTGTGTCCATGAGGAATAGTTTCAGAACATTCAAGCGTTGCTAGCATGATTACTGATTACTCTGCAGACAAAAAAAGATGATTGATTTTCTCTTGGTGTGTGTGCTTGGTACATACAGTATGTGCATTTGCATATGTGTGTGTGTGAGTGTGTGTGTGTGCGTGCGTGTGCGCTAGTGTGTGTGTAGGAGTGAAGGTCTGGATTAATGTTAGATGATCTATTATCTGGCTAATGAGATTAGTGATATGAGCGAGGGAGGAGAGAGAGAGGGATTAGAGGAGGGGGGAGGTGAGGATTAGAGGAGTAGAGGGAGGGATTAACCCTACGCTAAAATATTTCTTCATTTATCAGAAACACCCCTGAGTCCAATCCCTATCCTCCACACTTTCAGTTCCATCCTTCTCATCTCTTCCCCCTTCTCTCTCAACTACCTTTCTCTCCTCCTTTGTTTGTTTTGTTCTACAAATCAAGTCAAATGTTATTGTTTGCATACAGATGGTAAGCAGATGTTATTGCGGGTGTAGCGAAATGCTTGTGTTCCTAGCTCAGTGAAGTAATATCTAACAATACACATCAATACATACAAATACATACAGTGGCAAGAAAAAGTATGTGAACCCTTTGGAAATACCTGGATTTCAGCAAAAATTTGTCATAAAATGTAATCTGATCTTCATCTATGTCACAACAATAGACAAACACAGTCTGCTTAAACTAATAACACACAAACAATTATAAATTTTCATGTCTTTATTGAACACACTGTGTAAACATTCACAGTGCAGGGTGGGAAAAGTATGTGAACCATTGGATTTAATAACAGGTTGACCCTCCTTTGGCAGCAGTAACCTCATCCAAACGTTTTCTGTAGTTGCAGATCAGACCTGCACAATGGTCAGGAAGATTTTTGGACCATTCCTCTTTACAAAACTGTTTCAGTTCAGCAATATTCTTGGGATGTCTGGTGTGAAACTGCTCTCTTGAGGTCATGCCACAGCATCTCAATCGGGTTGAGGTCAGGACTCTGACTGGGCCACTCTAGAAGGCGTATTTTCTTCTGTTGAAGCCATTCTGTTGTTGATTTACTTCTGTGTTTTGGGTCGTTGTCCTGTTGCATCACCCAACTTCTGTTGAGCTTCAATTGGGTGACAGATAGCCTTACACTCTCTTGCAAAATGTCTTGATAAACTTGGGAATTTATTTTTCCGTCGTTGATAGTAAGCTGTCCAGGCCCTAGGGCAGCAAAGCAGCCTAAACCATGATGCTCCCTCCACCATACTTTACAGTTGGGATGAAGTTTTGATGTTGGTGTGTTGGTGTGCCATTTTTTCTCCACACATAGTGTTGTGTGTTCCTTCTAGAGAACTCAACTGTGGTTTCATCTGTCCACAGAATATTTTGCCAGTAGCACTGTGTGTAACGATCTTCTTCATCTGAGGAACAGGAAAGATCGGACCAAAACGCAGTGTGGTAAGTGTCCATGTTAATTTAATATAACTGAACACGAAATACAAAATAACCAAGTGAAACAACGAAAATCGAAACAGTCCTGAAAGGTGACACAACACAAAACAGGAAGCAACTACCCACAAACACCAGGTGGGAACAGGCTACCTAAGTATGGTTCTCAATCAGAGACAACGATAGACAGCTGCCTCTGATTGGGAGCCATACCAGGCGAATCACATAGAAAACATAGAAAAACAACATAGAATGCCCACCCCAACTCACTCCCCGACCAAACCAAAAATGAGACATAAAAAAGGAACTACGGTCAGGGCGTGACACTGTGGAACATCCAGGTGCAATTTTTGCAAACTTCAGATGTGCAGCACTGGGTTTTAGCTTTTGGAGAAGTCATTAGCCTATGGGGTTCACATGCTTTTTCAGACCTACACTGTGAATGTTTAAATGATGTATTCAATATTTTCTTTTTAAATACAATAATTGGTTTGTTATTAGTTTAAGCACACTGTGTTTGTCTACTGTTGTGACTTAGATGAAGATCAGATCACATTTTAGGACCGATTTATGCAGAAATCCAGGTAATTCCAAAGGGTTCACATACTTTTTCTTGGCACTGTACATTTCTGTCTTCTCTCGCTTCTGCTTCTCTTTCCTCTCTGTCCTCATACTCTACATTCTAAGTTCATGCTTGTACTCCTCCCTTTTCTCTCCTTGCCTATCTTCCTTTCTTCCCCTATCTCATTCTATCCCTTTTTTCCTCCTGTCTATCTTGTCACCCTTTGGTGGTACAGTAGGCCTACAGTGTTGGGAGCTATAGCAAGGCAAACAGCTCTAATGATAAGGGCTGCAAAGTGCATCACTGCTAACAAGGCCTAAGTGCCAAAGTGGTTAACTAGGAAACCATCTCCCTCCCCCTATCCTCCTTCCTGTGTGTCACTCCACCTCCCTCTTTCTCTCTCTTCTTCCTTGTCACTCCACCTCTATTCCATTACGTCCATCTCTCACCTCTCCATATATCTCTCCCTCCTTTTTTTCTCTCTATTTGCTTCTCTCTATCTCCTTCTCTCTGCCTCTCCCTCTCTCTCTCCCTCTGCCTCTCTATCTCCCTCTCCCTCTGCCTCTCCCCCTGTGTTTGTGGAGCATGTCTGATAGCCATTAGCGCTACACCTTTATTACTGCAGTAATGACTGACTGTGAGCCTTAATTAGAGATGTGTTAGAGAGTTAGAGCTTACTGTACCTCCTCCCCTCCTACCCCTTCTCAAGTCACACCGTGGAGCCGTTTCTGTGAATCCCATCATCGTGGCGACACCATTAGCACAGGCGCTCTAAGTGTTCCGTCTGCCGACTGTTAAAACCATTCCACTCATTACAGGCCAATCAGAGGGGAAGGTGTTATGGCTAATTGATAAAGCCCAACAATGCCCAGGAAAATCTTGCTCTATAATTGCTCCTGGAGTGAAAAAGAAAAAGGAAATAGAAGAAGAAGAAGAAACCTGACTCTTGTATGGTAATAATCTGTCATGTATGATAAGAGGATGAGATGATCTGGAAGGCCTGTGTGGGACACAGTGTGAAGACTCTCTCTGTTGGAAGAGGTAAAGGTACTAGGTAATCCAGGGTAATAGCATTATGGACACACTGTTTCCCCCAAAGACCAAAGCTTATCCTCCGCTGTTGGCTGTGAGATTGACATAGGCCTCATTGGGCCTCTCTCTCTCTCTCTCTCTCTCTCTCTCTCTCTCTCTCTTTCACTCTCTATCTCCCACACTCTCTTTCACTCTCTATCTCTCTCTCTCTCCCACACTCTCTCTCTCCCACACTCTCTATCTCTCTCTCTCTCTCCCACACTCTCTTTCACTCTCTTTCACTCTCTATCTCTCTCTCTCTCTCCCACACTCTCTATCTCTCTCACACTCTCTATCGCTCTCTCTCTCTCCCACACTCTTTCACTCTCTATCTCTCTCTCTCCCACACTCTCTTTCAC